>NC_040907.2:115948096-116248096 GCF_004126475.2 Phyllostomus discolor
GGAACCCCTGGATGTACAACCACTTTGTCTGGAGTGAAAGCAGTCTTTTTTTAAATTTTTTTGTTTGTTTTTACTTTTAGGGAGAGGGAAAAGGAGGAAAAAAGAGGGAGAGAACCATCATTGTGTGGTTGCCCCTTGTGCACCCCCTAATGGGGACTAGGCCAACAACCCAGGTATGTGCCCTCACTGGGAATCCAACTGGCAACCCTTTGGTTCACAGGCCAGCACCCAATCCACTGAGACATACCAGCTGGGGCTGGAGTGAAAGCAGTCTTATTGGAAATGAGGTCCTTTAGGTAGTGGGTTCCACACTAACTCCAGATAGTGCTGGAATTGAACTGCAGCACATCATTTGGGGTTGAAACACAATTTCTTCCTTAAACTGCACACTGGGCAGGCCATCCATACAGCACTAGGGGGTCCTATCTGCAGCAGCACAACAGGCAGTCATGATTTGGACCACAGAGTGAGTTCATTCCAGGTAGATGACCAACATGGAACCGCTCTGCAATGCTCCAAGACAACAGTAAGGCCCAGAGTTTTGGGCCTGAAGGGTGGCAGTAGGGATGCCCTGGGGTACTTGCGCTTGCCTGAAAAAACTTGAAAATCTGACCTGGTTAATGAAGCTTCTTTTATAGATGTTTAGTATATAGCTAAAAGCTCCTCAGTATTCCTGAAAGAAGCCCAGTAGTTTTCATCCCTGATTACAGATTAGAATCACCTGTCAGGCTTTTATGCCTGAGCAATGTCAGATGAGTCCAACCGTAATCTTTGGGGAATCATAGGTGATTCTACTGTGCATGGGGTTGAGGACCACTGGATAGAACACAATTGAAGTGAAAGAGCCTCTGGAGCCTGGGGTTCCACTGAGCTCCTGAACCTGGGTTTGCTCATGGGAACAGGTGTGCTATGAAAATACATGGTGCTAAATTTCTTCCTAAACTTGGGAAAGAGAAGCCTCATTAAGGAGCTGATGAATGCCTTCATTATCCCATGGAAGGGAAAATAATTGCAATCACCCCACCTATTAAGAGAAGCTGGGCTTTATCTACAGCAAGGGTGTCAAACTCATTTTCACCAGGGGCCACATCAACCTCGCAGTTGCCTTCAAGGGGCCTAAATAATTTCAGGACTGTATAAATGTAACTACTCCTTAACTTTAAAGAGCTGAAATTACATTTGGCCCTTTGAAGGTCACTGTGAGGTTGATGTGGCCCCCATTAAAAATGAGTTTGACACCCCTGATCTAGAGCCTAGTGACACCATATAAAATGTTTTTTTTTTTTAGCATTTCTCAGTGGAAATGGAATTCAATCCCAGCATTCTGTGGAAGCTACAAATCCACTTCTCACCATTCTTTAATTGGATGTACTCCAGCTTTCACGGATGTTTCTCAAAAGTGTATGTTTTAATTCCTATACACACAATCAAGGTCTCTTTGAGAGGAATCCAACTTTTTTTATATTAGTACTGCAGATTTTAAAAATATTGAGTTGTTAAGCAGATGGGGAGTGAGAGTATCTATACACAAAACTAAATATTTATTAGAATGTTAGCCATGATTGGCTAAATTTTTCCATGAGTGTTATAAAGTACTATACTCTGCTTGATAGAAATGTCATTAAAAAAAAGTAATGGAAATCTTAAGGGCTCCAGAAGTTTGTCCCATTTTCTTCACTTTCTTTAAATTTCAAATATAATAACACTTGATTATAAATATTAAAAAAAAAAACTGTTGGTTACATAAAAAAAATTCTTGCCCTGGCTGGTGTACCTCAGTGGATTGAGCATGGGCCTGCGAACCGAGGGGTCGCTGGTTCATTTCCCAGTCAGGGAACATGCCTGGGTTGTGGGCCAGGTTCCCAGTAGGAGGTGTGTGAGAGGCAACCACACATTGATGTTTCTCTCTCTCTCCCTTTCTCTGTCCCTTTCTCTCTCAAAAACTAAATTAAAAAAATCTTAAAAATTTTTTTTTAAAAATTCTCCCTCATCCACCAAACCCATTCTCCAGATGAAATCACTGCTGACCATTCACTAAAAATCTTAGATCTTTTCCCAAACATTAAGAACCACATATACACAAGAGAATTTTTTAATATTTTATGGTGGGTAAAAGTGAGCTTACTTTTTATAAAAATAGCAGATAGGTTAAAAATTGTTCTTTAACTTATTTATGTTGCTTAATAACAAATAATTGATATAATTCATTTCAGTACATATAGATATACTTGTCTGAAATTTTCAAATACATAGATTTATATTATGATTGCATCTGATGCGTAGTCAATCAGTCCCCTCTTGGTGGTCATTTAGGATATTTATAAATTTTTGCTACTGCATATAATGCCACAGTGAAAATATATTTTTGCTGGGTAAATCCTTTGATAAGGAGTTTTGAAGCAAAGGGTATGTGAATTTTGAATATTAATTCCAAATCGCCTTCCAAAAAAAAGGATACCACCTTACATATGGCCTCAGTCCTCCAGACTGCTCAGAAAGAGATTAGTGTAATGCCAATTTACCACTTCAACAGGTCTTTGCTCACTTTTCTTATCAAACTTTAGGGTAGAGTTGAAACAATGGGAGGGGAACAGCCACACTGTTACTGTATTCTGCTTCCTGGTTTTATTATTTGAGGACAACAGACACAATGCTTGATAAGATGTTCCTTTGTGCTTTAAAACACAGTATTAAATTATTTACCATGTATTTTTATATAGCTATTTTTTTCAAATAGTTTAATACCTCTTAACTAAAACCAATATTGAGTTTTTGTTAAGAACGTAACATTGTCGATCTTAACCCTAGCTTTGCATTGGAAGCATATGGTAACTTACAGAACTACACACAATTACCTGGGAAGGGGGTGGGCAGGTGTGGGCACTGA
Organism: Phyllostomus discolor; assembly: GCF_004126475.2. Classification (NCBI taxonomy): domain Eukaryota; kingdom Metazoa; phylum Chordata; class Mammalia; order Chiroptera; family Phyllostomidae; genus Phyllostomus; species Phyllostomus discolor. The sequence goes on from NC_040907.2 coordinate 115,950,984, forward strand.
ACACTTAAATCAGAATCCCTGGGTTCTGGCCAGGTAGGTCAGTTGGTTAGAGCATCATTGCAATAGGCCAAGATTGGGAGTTCTATCTCAGATCAGGACACATACAAGAATCAACCAATGAAGCATAAATAAATGGAACAACAAATTGATGTCTCTCTATCTCTCCTTTCCTCTTGCTCTCAAATCAATTTTTAAAAAACCAGAATCCCTGTGGGTGAGGAATGGCACTGGAGATTTTGTGAAAAATCTCTCCAAGTAATGTTAATGTACAGGCAAGGGTAAGCCCTAGATTCAATTAAGTGGTAGTAAAATTTATTGCTATCTTTAAATATAACAAATTCGTTTTATAAAGTAGTTAAGTGAAAATAAATATATTTTGGCTTATTTATGAGGTACATATTTAAAAAAAAACTTGAATCTATTTAAAACCTAAGCACAAAGATTTACTGGCTTAGAGAAAACTATGAGTCAGAATGTTAACACTAAATTACCATTATTTATAATAAATGAATATGACATTGATTGTTGATTTGTAATAATATAATGGTGGAAAAAGCATCTCTCTTTACATAAATTATCCCTAAAGATGTTCACTTTTCATAATTGTGATTCATTAATTTGTCCCTTACACAAATATTTATTGAGCAATCCCTATATGCCACCAACTGCTCTAGGGACTTCAGATACAGCAATAAACAAAGTTGAAATCTGTGCCTTTATGGAAATTACATACATTATACTGGAAAAGTAAAATTAATTAATTAAACCTAACCAAATAAATGTCTGAAACCAAAAAAAAAAACTGACAACAACAATTGGTGCTGAGTATGTGGAGCAACCGGAACTCTCATTTGCTGTTGGAGGCAATGCAAAATAGTACAACCGCTTTTGGAAAATAGCTCAGTAATTTATTATAAAACTAAACATACTCTTACCATAATAAAAAAAATCATACTCCACAGTATTTACCCAAGTGAGTTGAAAACTTATGTCCACACAAAAACCTGCATGTGAATGTTTATAGCAGCTGTATTCACAGTTGCCAAAAACTGGAAGCAATTAAGATGTCTGGAGAGATAAACTGCAATGCATTCAAACAATGGAATAATAGTGTTAACAAGATATGAGCTAGCAAGCCATGAAAAGACATTGAAGAAACTTAAAAACAATTTGCTAAGTGACAGAAGCCAGCCTGGAAATGCTATATACAGCATCATTTCAATTATATGACAATTTGGAAAAGGCAAAACTATAGAGACAATAAAAAGATCAGTGGCTGCCAGAGGTTAGAGTAGAGGCAGGAGGGTGGCTAATAGGTGGAGCCCAGGAGAATTTTAGGGAAGTGAAATGACTCTGTCTGATATTGTAATGGCAGATACATGACATTATGTATTGACTATAAGCCATGGAACTGAACAACACAAAAAGTGAACTCGAATGTAAACTATGGACTTCAGTTAATCAATACTGGTTCATCAATTATAGCAAATGTATCACATTAATAAAAGATTTGAAATGAGGGAAACTGAGGATAGAGGTAAAAGAAAAAAATTTAAAGACTTCACTTATTTATTTATTTTTAGAAAGAGGGGAAGTGAGGGAGAAGGAGAGGGAGAGAAACATCAATGTGTGGTTGTCTCTCATGCAGCCCCTACTGGGGACCTGGTCCGCAACCCAGGTATGTGTCTACAGAGGGAATCAAACCAGCAACACTTTGGTTCACAGGCCAGCACTCAATCCACTGAGCCACACCAGCTAGGGCAGAAAGTTTTATGAGAACTGTCTGTTCTTCCTGATCACTCTTTCTGCAAACTTAAAACTCATCTAAAACATAAAGTCTATTAATTTAAATAAGTAATAACTAACTGAATATATAGTCAGGCAGTGCTTTTTATATTCCTAAACTTACATTATTTTATATCACATTAATTAATAACAATGCATATACTTCATTTGTAGCCTACAGTTAATACCCACTTTTAAGAGTCAGAATTCATCATCTTAGCAAGTGTGTATTCATTTCAGAGGAACACTTGACCCAACTTTAAATTCCTGTAAGTGGAGATTTAGACTATGATCCTTCTCCTTTACGTGAAAAGGGAAAACTGCAGCAGACAGAATATTAAGAATTCAGTTCATGGACACAAGTGAAAAAAAGAGAGAAAGGATAAGCTGGCATTCTGTTTCTAAGTACTTTTTGATCGGCTCTGGGGTGTGTATTGTGGGTCTAGCCCAGAGTAAATAAATTATATATGATCATGTTCCTCTTATACTTGAGGAAAATAATTGTAAAAGACCCAAAAATCCTCCAGTAATTTATTTTTATCTCTGGATACGAGTAAGAACAATGCCAACCATCGATATTCATCTCTTGGGTTAATTTTATTTTTTGTCATTGCATTACAATATTGTTGCCACAAGCAGTGCTATAAAATCCAAAGCACATTAGAAACTTTGTGCACTTTATTTAATGAAGTTCTCACAATCTCTCTGACAGATAAATATTTTTATTTCATTTACAGTTTCACTGAGATTCAGAGCAGTTAAATGGCTAGTAAGTAAAGCCAGGTTACCTCTGAAGATTAAACCTGAGGCTCCCATAAATTTAGGACTCCACTCTCTCTGATACTCAACCTTGCTCATAGCCAGCTTTACTTGTTTATTTGTAAATAAATTTGATACTGATTTTAGGGGAAAGGGTTAATAAATAGGATTGCCACAACAAGATTTAGAACCAAGCAAACATTAAACCCAAAATAAAGTGATTTATTTAATTTATATAAACACCTGTCATATTATAGAAATCTTTTAGATCTGCTACTATTAGCAGAATCCTTAAATAAAAATCTATTTTACATTATAAAAAGTTCTCAATTATGTAGGTCAATACTCTACAGCAATATATAAAACTAACCCGATATTCTTTTCTCTAGGGTATCATGATGACCCTTTCTTCTACAGATTTTTCATAAAATAGGAGAAAATTGCATTTACATCCCCACCTTACTGCTATTTATGCAGTCTTACTGTACTGAATGTGGTTCTTCAGCAGATACCTCTCCCAAAGTCACTGTAATTTTGGCCTCTTCAACTTTCAGGAAAAAAACACACAAAAGAATCATCACCTCCCCCTGATGTTTAATCAGGGCTCAGCATGCTCAGGTCCTTTTATGAAAGCTCCCTGGCAGGAAATCAAAGCTTCTTTCTTCAAAAACAATAAAACATGAAACAGAGGGATCCATCTGTCAATCAAGACAGATTTCTCTTTAAAAAATCCTCCAAGAATAAAAAGCTTTCACACTAATTAATATCCATTAAAGCTCCCACCAGTTTAAAGGCTTGAGCAAAGTAAAAAATTATCCAGTTAATTCAAATCCAGAAGGTACTTCTGCATCACTCATCTGGACTGACAAGAGAAGGTATTTCTCTAAAAAAGACTAGGATCAGTAATTCCAATTGTACTTCATATTTGCAGGCAAAACCCTAGTTTGTCAGCCCTTACAAATTTCTGTGGAAGATAACACTCTAATCAATCATTTAGAATCCAATCTCATTTCATAATATATATGGGTTATCCATATAACACCATGCACTATGGGGTACTCTGGAAACACATAAATGCTTAATTCATTCCCTTGGTTTTGAATAGTGTACAGTCAATTGGAATTCTGTTTCCTGAACAGTTTTGCCCCACACTATTTTCTTTTATACATACTAAAGGCAGTCACTCTAGACCAGAGATACCTATATCCTATGCCTGAATTCCCTCCATGTCATGCCTTACAAATGGTTTTCCAGCTCATGCTGCACACTTCTCAAGATAGGCCACTGTATTGTTAGACAGCTCTTGATAGTTGACAACATAATTGGAAATATCAAGTACATGCAATTTATTTAGGAAGCTCTTTGGGTGTAGGGTAATGAAGAAGAGACCTTAGAGTAGTCAAATGATATTTTTCTATGAAACAAATACATTAGAATAAAGCTTAACAATCTAAAATCAATTTGGTATTTTTTTTAATTCTTCTTTAAGCCCTAATTTTCCATATCACCTATAAGTATATAGTATGCAAATATCACATATATCCCTCCTCCCTCATCCCTAACATGCATACAAGAACTATAGAATAGTAACTATTAAATAGATAATCCATTCAATTAGAGAACTTTGCATATTGTTATGAATTCTGGCCTTCAATAACAGATCTTCTTTCATTCAAATAATACCAACAAACCAAGAGGCAAATAAGCAAACTAGAAAAAAGGTGCAAACCTTTACTAAAATATTAGCTTTGAACTATTGTCAAAAACCTAAAACTAGTACCACAAAGGAAAACCAGCACTCCCTCATGCACATGTGGATGGCCATCTTGACCAATCTTCTTGGACTGGGCCATTGCCAGGTTCCTTCCACCCAAATATGTTTACTGGTGTAGCTCATGCTCACAAGAAATCTGAACAACTCCACTTATGTGGGTGATATGGTCAGAGGTATAACTTAGATGATTTAGAGTCAAACTTCTAATCTAATTACATGAAATAAAACAAAAATGGACTGTTAGACCTGGAAAACATGATGAAACACACATGTAAGAATATCAAAATCTCATACTATTATTTCCTAATAAAATATAAATTACCAAACACCTAGAGGTATCAGAACACCTGAATAAGCCAGTAACCATTGAAAACACTTTTCAGGCTATTTAATAATTTTTAGATATCTTTTTATTATGGGATAATGTCAAATTCGTAAAAACTGAAACTGCAAATTTTTTGAGAACATTGGAAGAATAAAAGTTCACAAGAAATTACTGTTACAAAATACTTTAAAAACATGGATTAGAATAATTTTTAATCCTGGGTTCCCAGGAGCTCACTGGTTTGAAGGAACAGAACTGGAGGGAGTTAAGGTGAGAAAGAGCAAAGCTTTGGGAATGAATGCAGGGCATGCTTTTTAAATAAAATCAACTGGAGTGAATCTCTCTTCCCATTTTCTTTCTTGGTTGCAGGGTGCCAGGGCTGAGGAAGGGTGACAAAATTCCCAGTCTGGCCAAGCAGTAGCAGGTGATGCAGTTGATAAGTAAGATCTCAGCTCTCTTACAACTCTCCTCTTTCCTAGGATACTCTACACAACTCGACAGAAGCCAAGACAAAGCTGCCTTTCTGACAGTGGTGTCCTTTATACCTCAGGTCCTTTATTAATTTATTCCACCATCAGCTGGAGCTTGATTTTCATTCTGCCTTGAGACATGTCTTATAATATTATTTTTATTGATATTTCATTTTTCATACTTAGTGTCTTTGCCTGATGTGGCCAGCAGCAGTGGTAAAAGAAACGCAAATCAAGAAGGAAATCTTTAAAGAAGGCCCTGTCAGGAGTGGAATACATTTCCCTGCATGTCGCCCTGGATAGCTATATGCACCCCTGGCTGCTGCTGTCCTCTCCCAACTTTGCTCCTCAAACCGAATTCTCTGGTGGCACCTCTGTGTTTTCATGTGAGTCACATTTTGCCTAGCTTCTAAGTCTTTTAGTTGTCTTGGTTCTGGCACCCTAAATTCTTCCTAATTTTCAACATCAGCTTCCCTCCATTAAGGCAGGGGGTGGGGTGTTGGTCATCTGCTAAATCCATGTTGACAATGAGACTGCATGAGAATTCCACCCCATCTTTATTAAAACACACACTCCCATGCAATCTTATTTTCCCCAACTACAGTGAGGTTGTTAGAAGTGACATGTCATATTTGATGATGATGATGATGATAATAATGAAAATAACACCCAGCCAATATTATGTATGAGTTCCTAATATGTACTATGTGACTCACATGTTAATGCCAGTCCTGATGAACCATATCAAATTAAATGTTACCACTCTGTCTTCACTGATTAAACTCAGAGGTTTAAGGGACAGATCTAGTATCAACACCTGGTTTTGAGGCAAATGTCCATCTGAGTTTCAAAGCTCCTATATTCTTACATCTTCTCCTGACTCAAGACTTTTTCTAGCCCTGCGATCCACTTCATAGGTTAGCAAGTGCCCTAACCCCTTACACATGAAGTTCTAAGCCAAGCCCCTGCCATACATACTCTGTGCTAAACCTAAAAGGGATTCAATAAATAGCTATTGAATGAAGAATGAATTATTTCTTACATTTACTGCCCCAAAAAACCTGGAAATAGGAGGCCTATACTATAATTTAATCAAAACAGCATTCTATGATGTAATAACAGTTAATGGGATGAAATAAATAAAACAGCATTGGGTTGTTATGTACCAGATGCATTCCACAACTTGCTTGACAGGAAAAGGCAGACTCCATTCACTGTTGTTGGTCAGTTAGATGCCATGGGAGAAAAACAGAAGGATGAATGAAGTCAAGAAAAGCATTTGCAGTAGACAAAATAAAAGGAAAAAATAATGGTACCTGATCAGTAAAATAAAAGTATACAACTCTCTATTCAGCAAGTCCTTATTTGCCCAAAGCCCTTTCGTTTGACAGAATTTAAAATATTTTTTCAATGATAACAATGAAAAGAAATGCATGCCACAAGTGGTGTATCTTTATGCTTCATTACTACTAGCTGCTGAAACAGGGCATATGAAATATCATTTACAAATAAAACATCCAGAAAACATGTTAACAGAAAAAATAGTTTTGCATTAGTTTTATAAATAATCAAAAGTGATTAAATGCCTTATCTGAGAATCCAAAAATGCTGTCACAAATTTATATGTGTGTTTTATTCTGTTCATATACTATTAAAAAAAGAGCACTACCACAACCAAATTCACTTCTGAATCAGAGGACTGCCATTCTTTTTTTTTAAATATATTTTATTGATTGTGCTATTACAGTTATCCCATTTTCCCCCTTCACTCCCCTCCACCCTGTACATCCTCTCCCACCCATATCCCCCCTTTAGTTCATGTCCATGTGTCATTCTTATGAGTTCTTTAGCTTCTACATTTCCCATACTATTCTTACCCTCCCCCTATCTATTTTCAACCTACATTCTATGCTACTTATTCTCTGTACCTTTTCCCCCTCTCTCCTCCTCCCACTCCCCTGTTGCTAACCCTCCATGTGATCTCCATTTCTGTGGTTCTGTTCCTGTTCCAGTTGTTTGCTTAGTTAGTTTGTTTGTTTGTTTTAGGTATGGTTGTTAATAATTGTGAGTTTGCTGTCCTTTTACTATACATATTTTTTCTTTATCTTCTTTTCTTAGATAAGTCCCTTTAACATTTCATAAAATAAGGGCTTGGTGGTGATGAACTCCTTTAGCTTGACCTTATCTGAGAAGAACTTTATCTGCCCTTCCATTCTAAATGAGAGCTTTGCTAGATAGAGCAATCTGGGATGTAGGTCCTTGTCTTTCATGACTTGGAATATTTCTTTCCAGCCCCTTCTTGCCTGTAAGGTCTCTTTTGAGAAATCAGCTGACAGTCTGATGGGAACTCCTTTGTAGGTTACTGTCCCCTTATCTCTTGCTGCTTCTAGGATTCTCTCCTTCATTTTTACCTTGGCTAATGTAATAATGATGTGCCTTGGTGTGTTTCTACTTGGGTCCAACTTCTTTGGGGCTCTCTGTGCTTCCTGGATTTCTTTGAAGTCTATTCCCTTTGCAAGATTGGGGAAGTTCTCCTTTATGATTTGTTCAAATAACTTTTCCACTTGTTGCTCTTCCTCTTCTCCTTCTGGTACCCCTATAATTCAGATATTGGAATGTTTAAAGGTGTCCTGGAGGCTCCTAAGCTTCTCCTCATTTTTTTGAATTCTTATTTCTTCATGTTTTCCTGCTTGGTTGTTTTTTGCTTCCTTCTGGTCCACTCTATTGTTTTGAGACTCAGTTTCATTCCCATCACTATTGGCTCTCCGTGCATCTTCCTTCATCTCTTTCGTGGTAACCAGCATTTTTTCTTCTAAGTTGTGCCCGAAATCAACCAATTCTGTGAGCTTCCTGATCACCAGTGTTTTGAACTGTGCATCTGATAGATTGGCTATTTCTTGGTGGCTCAAAAGGATGAATCCTGGGGGACTGATCAGTTCTTCTGTTGGAGACTTGTCTCTCTCCGTCTCTCCTTTTTTTTTTTCCCCTGTCTGGTCGCTCTGGTTATGGTGAGGGGTGGAGCCTTAGGTGTTTACCTGGGCTGGGCACCCCAGTCGCTAGATTGTGATGTTGTATGTGGGGATGGGTGTTGGGGGCAGGAGGGAACAATGGCAGTAGTTCCGTTCTCCTGGGATCACAGTCCCTTCTCTGGGATCCTGGGTTGTGCGCTCTGCCCTGGTCTACAATCGCTGCTTCACTGGGTCTGCCAGCAGCTGCTTGGGTACTCAGGGTCCACCGCTGCGATCTTGTGCACCCCAGATGGCTTATGCACCAAGTTCACGCCGAGTTCTCCCCGATCACCGCGGGCCGCTGCTGACCCTCGCCCCCCGGCTCCGCTCCTCCTACCAGTCTGGATGAACGGGTCTACTTCAACTTCTTGGCTATCCGACTTCCATTCTCTATCAGTTCTGGGTGTTATTTTGGTTCTAAATTGTTGTTGTTCTAATCTTGGCTGTGCGTGGAGGTATGGTTCATCCACCTATGCCTCCATCTTGCCGGAAGTCAGGACTGCCATTCTTTAAATCAATTCACTGGGAATCTAGTTGTTGACATATAAAGAAACATTCAAAATATAACAAATGCATGGGTCAACTTAAATCCTTTCTGGAAGAAGATAAGGGAGAATCATATAGATGATAGATAGATAGATAAATAGATGATAGATAGATAGATAGATAGATAGATGATAGATAGATGATGACAGCCAGAGTATGAATGAATGAATGAATGAATCTGTAACAGGGGTAACTCCTCCTGGACATGGGAAGGGATGGAGAAGCTCAAAGACAGTGCATGTGTGCATCACCCCAGCAACCAGTACCATGTGCCTATGACATGGGGGAAGAAAAAAGAGGTGCTCAAGGCTAGCACTGAAAACTAGGAAAGTGATTGGATGGGAGAGATAGACCTTCTCATCTGCTTCCACTGTGCTGGGGGTTTGTGGGGAGCCTCTAAAAGGAGAGCAGGCAGAACACTGCTCTCTTGGATTCTCCCCTCCTTCCTGACTGATGGGGGCCAGAGTTCCTGGGCCCCACATCTTGGAAACTGGGTTGCCTGAGAAACTTCTGGGGCTCTCCCTGAGCCCTCCAGGGAGGTCCTGGAGCACAGTGAGCTCTGGTAAGAGGGGAGGGGAGAAGAGGAGGCTCAGGCCAACAGGCTCAGGGAGGCTTGGGCTGATGGACTCAGGGCAGTATGGACCAGCAAGCCACATGTCCCTCTCTGTGCACTTTAAGCCTGACCTGAAGCACTGAAGGTACTGGGAGCAAGGCCAGTAATAAGTGGGCAGCAGGGTGGGGAGAGGTGATTTGGGTCAGGGGGCAGGTCTCCAGGAGGCAGCACAGCTGGGCAACAAGCCCTGAACCCCTCCCCTATGTAAAGCCATGGGAAAACACTGCAACAGCCACCTGCCAGCATCCTGCTCACTCTTCTAGTGGTGGGGACATCAAGAAATCTGTGTATATCTACAAGTAAATAAAAAGTCCATTTTCTTTCCCACCAGACTCTGTCTCCAGAGTTATTGCTTATGGTAGGCAGGTGGTGGGACCCCACTAGTTCAGTTGCAGTAGTGGCATCCAAAGTGGGGCCCTAGCCTCTTGTGGCAAGTTGACCCCCACAAGGAGTAGGACTAAGGGTCCTCCCAGTTGCTCTGCACACCCACTAGGGATATCAGCCACTTAAACACGCCTGGCAGGTGGAAAGGAAATGGGTCTGGGAAGGGAACAGACTCTAAGGACGGCAGAGTCTGGGTGAGAACTAGCTGTTTTGGGGAAGCCCATTGGTTGGGTTTACTGATTGTGAGACTGGTTGACAGAAAAACTTGCCTGTGAGATTTGTTAAAATAATGGAGTCATGGATGCCACTTTTCTCTGTATATTCCCAGGTTGTTTGGCTTCTTTTGGTCATGGGTTGGGCCCATTGTGTATCTAGGCCAGCAGAGGACAATCTGTGTTGGTTCCTAGAGAGAGCCCACTGGATAGAATTTTAGCAGACTAGGGCACGTATAGCCATTATCCAATATCTAAGGAAGTACTGATTTATTATTGTAATATTGTGCGGCCTATATGTATGTTTTGGATTGTGGGAAAAGTTGGCCCATGGGTGGTGAAATCTGTTATGTCAAGGCATTTATGTCATTGCATAATAGGATTTCACCAGCAACAGAGGTCCACTCAATGTTGCAGAGAAGGCAAAGGGCCTTGAAACCTCTTCCAGATAGTACACAGGAAGAAAAGAACAAGGAAATGGGCCTCATTAATGCTCTGAACTCAAGGGACACAAGGCTCATAGCAGGAAAGAGCCCAAAGAGGTAATGGCCCCACTCCTGCATGCCAAAGGATGGGTCTCCTCCTGGAAGACTGCCAGGGCACCTAGTTTGGCCAGGGGAACCTCCCTGTCTGGAGCAAGGCAGTTTCCTTTGAGGTAATATCCCATTAGTAGAGTGAATCAGGAAGGATAGCCTGTTGGCTACTAGTATTGGGCTCATACTCTGTTCTCCACTTCAGACTTATTGAATTGGATGAATTCCAACCCCTCATATAGGGATGATCCTCAGAGAGTGGAAGATTTTATCACCTCCATTTTTGCCACTCATCATCCAACATGGGCAAATATACAGGCTCTCCTCAATATCTTCTTAATAGCAGATGAGAGACAGCTGGTTATAAACAAGGCTGTTTATAATGAAGAGGCCCAACATCTCCACCAAGAGAATCTCAATGGGATCCTCAACCCAGTTGTGGCAATTCCCTTGAAAGAGCCTGGCTGGAACCCAAATGCTAGGGGCCTAGCCTTCCTGGAACATTACAGAAAGTGCATACTAAAAGGGCTTAAGAAGGGGCGCTGAGGCAAAAGAGCCTGAATATGATACAAGCCCTTCAGCAAAAGTCAGATGAGGACCCTTCTACATTTTTAAAGAGCATCTATCAGGCCTGTAGAAAACATACTGATGCTGATCCACAGGCACCAGAGAACATACAGGTGATGAACATGACTTTCATTGGGCAAAGTGCCCTGGTATCATAACACAACTCCAGACTTTAGATGGGACACTGGAAATGAATTCCTCTCAGCTGGTAGACATAGCCTTTAAAACCTACAGTACCCAGGAAGCAAGGAATAGTGTTCTTAGAAACAGGGTGGTGAAGCTAGAAGAGGCAGGACCCTAAACAAAAAAAAAAGAGAGGCCCACTAGGCACCAATCAATGTGCCTATTACTAGGAGGAGGGCTACTGTAGAAAGGCGTGCCCAAAGTTCAAAAGAAAAAGTAGGGATAGAAACCCTCACTGGGAAATGCTAAAAAGGCAAGGGGAGTCTGATGACAAATGAGGATGCCCAAGGGCTCCCTTGGACATCTCCCGACCTATTATTAGTTCCCCATGAAGTTCCAGGTACAGTTGATGGTGGGGAACAAGCCAACTGATTTTCTTGTAGATACAAGAACTACATGCTCAATGCTGAATACAAGAGTAACCAAGGAAATTTGGATATAGTAACAGTTGAGTAACTGGACAATTACAAAAACAGGTGTTCCTTCAAACCCTAGAATGTCAGCTTGGGGATCAACAGAACGTCCATAGTTTTCTCTACATGCCAGACTGCTGGGCCAAGATTTACTTTGCAAATTGCATGTCCAAATAACTTTTTCTCCCTAAAAGCAGCAGCTATGCATAGAGTTCCCTCTGGAACATGCTCTAGCTCCAGGCATTCCTGATTTGCCTGGCCGGTCCCTGAGGTGAATTCATCCCACCTAAAATCTATGGACAAGGCAATCAAACTGCTTGGGCTAATGAATCCCCAGGTAAAGTGGTTAAAATCTTCATACAAGTTAACCTAAAAGAGAGGGTATGGATCTCAGGGAAGAAACAGTACCCCCTCAAGAAGAAAGCTGTAGAGGGGGTTCGGCAATATTGCAATTTTAAATTTCTTAAAATCAGAACCAATTCAGTCATTCTAGTCTCCTTATGACATTCCTATTTTGCCAGTCAAAAAGTCTCACTCAGATGAGCTAACTATTTGTACAGGATCTTAAGCTATAAATGACATTGTTCATTCAGGCCATTCATCCTATGGTGCCCAACCCCTATACTCTGTTGACCATGGTGCCTGGAGATAGCAAATGGTAACTGGTTTTCAGTCCTAGACTTGAAGGATGTTTCTTTCTGCATCCCAGCAGATGAGGGGGCTCAACTATTGTTCACCTTTGAATGGCAGGACCTAGAAACAAAAGCCACACCCCAATACTGCTGAACTGTGCTGTAACTAGGATTTAAGAACTCCTTGTCTATATTTGGTGAAGTATTAGTTAAGGACTTAGGGGATATCAATTGAAATCAGGAGTTCTTCTGTAATACATAGATGACATAGTGATAACTAGCAGTACCTATAAGGACTCTTTGCTTAACACCATCACAGTCCTAAATAATTTGGCAAAAAGGGGATATAAGATATCACTTCACAAGGCCCAGGTTTGCAAACAGGAGGTGGCATACCTGGGATTTCAACAGAAACAGGGCACTGGGAATTTGATGGCAAAAAGCAAACAAGCCATTGCTACACTAAAAATCCCAGAAATCCGCAGGCAGCTTGGTGGGTTCTTAGGGATTACAAGGTTCTGCTGAATTTGGATTCCAAACTTTGGACCTACAACAAAACCACTATACAATTTCTTGAATGGACTGAACTCTGAATCTTTTGAATTGACAAGGGATTGTCAGTTAGCATTTGATACCTTTCAGGAAAAGCTGGTTTTGGATCCTGCACTAGGATTGCCAATTTACAGAAACCTTTCAAATTGTATGTTCATGAAAGCCAAGGGATTAAACTAGGTTTATTAACCCAGACTCTGGGAAACATCCCCAGACCCAAAGCCCATTTCTCAAAGAAGCTGAATCACATGACAAAGAGTTAACCACCATGTCTTTGAGTAATGGAAGCTACTTGTGACATCTTATAGGAAGCTGAGAAGCGCACTTTAGGAGAGCCTACTACAGTATTGGCACCACACCAGGTCCTAATTCTATTGGAACAGAAAGGAGGGAATTGGCTTACAGCAGGGTTCATGGGAAAATACCAGGCCATTCTGCTGGACAACCCAAATATTACTTTGCAGACTACCACAACTTTGAATACAGCTACTCTACTCACATACATGGAAGAAGACTCAGCCCTTCAGCATGACTACTTGAAAAGTATTGACCGAGATTATTCTAGCAGGCCAGATTGAATGGATCAGCCACTGTGGCCACCTGACTGGGAACCGTGCACAGACAGGAGCAGCTTCATGGACAATGGATAATGATAAGTCAGGTATACAGTAGTCACTGTAGACAAGGTAGTAGAAGCCCAAGCCCTTGTGCTGGGAACCTCAGCACAGAAGGCTGAACTTATTAGCCCTCATAAGGGCCTTAGTCCTGTCCCAGGGAAAGAAGGTTAACATCTACATGGACTCCAAGTATGCCATCATGGTAATCCATTCCCATAAAGCAATATGGAAGAAGAGAGGACTCTTAACCTCAGAAAACAAGGATTAAACATGCAGAGGAGATTTTACAATTGCTAGAGGCAGTGAATGTACCAGACCAGGTTGCCATACTGCACAGCTCAAAACACCAAAGGGACTATTCCCAAATGAGCCAGGGAAACCAAACTGTTGATAAGGTAGCAAGGCAAGCTGCTGGAGGGCTACCTCACTTAGGGGTTTTGATCCCTTGCTTGGACTTGTCAAAAGTTAAACTTCATTACAAAGAATGAGATGAGAAACAGGTCCATGAATGGAGATTCACTAACACTGATCCCAATTCCATATGGAAAAACAATACCCATGGAATGACCTTACTTCCCGAGACTCTTCCCATCTCAAATACCTACATGAAAGACCTATTATGGAAGGGATGCCTTCATGGACCTCATTATGCCACATAGGAAGGGCCTCCATTTGCAAAAGACTGTTCAGAGGATTACCCAAGCCTGTTGGATATATGCCAAAAACGATCCTAATACAGAACACACCCCAACAAAAAAAGGGAGTACAATACAAAGGGTTATAACCATTTGAAGACTGGCAAGTAGACTTTATGCAAATGCCTAAAACCAGAGCAAATTTTAAATTTTTATTAGATTTTGTGGACACTTTTTCTGGATAGGTAAAGGCACACACCCCACTAGAACTAAAAAAAAAAACAAACAATTGAGATTGTAAAACTTCTACTAAAAGAAGTAATTCCTTGGTTTGGACTTCCTCACAGTACTGAGAGTGACAATGGACCATTGTTCACTTCAGAGATCTCCAAGAAGGTTGAACAGGCATTGCAAATGAGTCGAGAAACTACATGCATCTTGGTGACTTCAACCAGAGGAAAGACTGAGAAAATGAATCCCACAACAAAGACTGGCAAAAATATGTCAGGAAATACATTTGAAATGGGACCAGGCACTTCATATTGATTTGCTCTGGACTAAAGTAGCACCCAGAAGTGGGCTTACATTAAGCCCTTTTGTTTTTGTGTTTGTTTTTGTTTTTAATTTATTTTTAGACAGAGGGGAAGGGATGGAGAAAGAGAAGGAGAGAAACATCAATTTGTGTTTGACTTTCCTGTGCCTGAAACTGGGGACCTGGCCCTCAACCCAGGCATGTGCCCTGACTGGGGATCAAATGCACAACCCTTTGGTTCACTGGCCAGCACTCAGTCCACTGAACCACACCAGCCAGGGCTTAAGCCCTTTTGAAATAGTTTATGGAAAACCCTTCAAAATCTCAGTTATGGGAGTACCACCACTAGATTTGGAGCATGAGTGGCAAATTAAGCAATAGGTACAACACTTAGGGAAAACACTAACCATTCTGCACAACTTTGCTCATTGCAGGTCTGCCTACCCATCTGACAAACTGTTACACCCATTCCAACTGAGGGACTGAGTCTTACCAAAGATGCAGAAGACTCAAGAACCTGAACGGCAGTTAGCTGAGCAATGAACTGGTTGATCCCTATGATGCCCTATTGATAACACATTCTTCTCTAAATCTTACAGGAATTAAGCCTTGGATCGATCACACACACACACACACACACACACACACAAAATGGGTACCAACTGAGAAGAATTTGAACCCTGCTGCTGTGGTTGATGCTGAAAAGAAAAGCAGGACCTACACTCTGGAAGGAGACTTGAAATTTCTCTTTTAAAAGAGGAGAGTGGACACCAATAAAAAGTGACAGTGTTCCTTTATTTATGTGTTCACAAATTTAAGGATTTTTAGCTGTCAGATACTGAGTTTGAGTGTGGTCTGTTCCATTGTTGAAAAAGACAGGACTGAAAGTGAGTTATGGTTTCTCCTGAGTGAGTAAGATGGTTCTATGAAGGTAGCAAAGTTTTGTAGAAAGTTGTAAGGCATATATGAAGCTAAAAAAGCAGAGGTTGTAAAGAGTGTAGAGGCCATAGAAGGGTATAAATGTGTGGATTTTTTTTTAAAGGAAAGAAACCTCAGTGCTTGGACTGAGTTATCCTGTGCTTTGGGTTTTGTTTTGTTTCTTGCTTTCTGATCTTTTGGGGACTTAAAGAACTTAGCTATTTTGTTTACACTGGGAATCCTCTGTCTCTGCTGTTTAGGGCTTTGTGCCATTTGGACCCCATAAAGGTCATTTGTTGTACCAGTTGGCATGAGAACTTGTCTCTGTCATTTGAAGCTCTGTGCATTTGGACCTAAGAAAAGTCATCTGGTCCTAGTTACAGCCAGCTGGAATGAGAGAGAACATCTCTCCCATGAGACTGAATGGTGAGAGATCATATCTCTGCCAGAAGATGATTGGGTACACTGTTAAGCGAGAGAATGCCTATACCATTGGAGCTTCGTGCTATTGGTTCTGGGTAGAAACTGGCTGAGGGGAGAACATCTCCCTGCTATTTAGGGTTTTGTGCCATTTTAGACCTAGAAAAGGTCATCTGGTGCTGGTTAGAACTAGCTGAGGTAATAGAATGTCTCTATAGAATGTGTCTTTGTGCCATTTGGGACCTAAGAAAGGTTGTCTGTGTGACCGGTTAGTTTGACTGGTTTGTGAGAGACAAGATTTTAAAGCTAGTTTTAATACCCTTTTATTATTTTGGAACTATGGTTTTTGCTTTGGATATTTCTTGTTTTGATTCTGTCTTGAAAAAAATTGAGGTTCCTAAGGGTTAAAACTTCACATTAGGTTAGAAAGTAATGACAGATATAGGGCATGGAAATGCAATTTTGGTGGATATTGGAAGGACAAGGATTTCCCTTTTTGCTTGTATTTTTCTCCCTGATTCCTCTAGAATTTTACATTCTTGATGAGTAAGTAATGATATAAAGTTTACTTTGCATAAAACCAGTAAGACCAGATTCAAATTATGGTTCTAGTAATCAAGACTGTGATTGGAATGTCATGCCTCAAGGAGGCATGCCTGGGATCCACTTGTTATCAGAAAGCCTTGAGGAACTAAGATTGAACTTGGAAGCTAACAAACGCCCCTGGAAAAATGGTCTGGTACCTTGTTTGGTTGTGTGGAGCATGCCAGTCTTTCAAGGGAAGGAATGAAGGTTGCTTTCCTGAAAGATGGCAAGGAGGAAGTTAAGAGATGATGGGAACCTCAAGGATTTGTGGGACACAGTACTACAGGCAAAGCTGTATGGTAGTTGTGGGGCTTAGCTTCTGAGTCCTGAAGGGCTCACTAAAGGTCAGTCTGAAAGGTTACTTGTGGAAGTTCCAGCAAAGTTGACTTAAAAAAGCCTATGTATTCAGTACTGCTCTTATTGTTTTTATGCAAACAATGAAGCAACATTGGAAACTGGCAGTCTTTTTGAGGCCAATGATGGTGATCTAAGGAGAAGAACCAAGTTTTCAGGAAAATCACAATGCTCATTTGTGATCATCAGACTGTAGTGCAGCTGTCTTCAAAGTTTGTTTTCACTTGATTTGAACTGGTATAACTTAGTGATATCAAATTGCCACTGCTTAATATCATTCCAACAAAGGCCTTGCAACTGAATGTCTTCTCAAAAGACAGTCTTATGGACTCAGAAGTGGTATAGGCCCCCCTTGAGAAGCCCACCTGCATTGCTGCCTCCTGGGCCTCAATGGTTTGGCTGAACTAAACAGCGGAGTTGGTAAAGTATGGGGTGGCCTATCAGCTTTGCTTTAAAACTACTTTCTTCTCTGCCTTAATAGTTTGGACAGAAAGGGTCCAGAAGTGTTAAATGGGGTAACCTCAGGATTCCCCCAAGCCTAATTTGAGTATAGTAGGCAATAAGGCTTCAGATAGGTGTGACATGCCTTGCACACCTTTCCATAAGGAAGCCCTTTCCCCCCCCTTCATCAGGAACACTGTAGAATAACTCCCTACTTTTATCATTTAGTTGTTATGGTTCAGCTTGTGCCTTCTAAACCTCTTGCCAAATTTGTCAGGTCCATTATACAACAAAGATGCCAACTCATCCAGTAATGCCATCCTTTTGCATTGTGCACTCCATTTTCCAGGGACAACCATTTGCAAGATCCTTCACCCTCACCTGAAGGCTCCCCTCCACTTCAGACCTCCATTGTTAGGGACTCTGGATCAAGGGATAGGTAGGACTATGCTCCTTGGTCATCAAGAAGTAGTTATAGAAGAATGAGACCTCTGTCCATCTGCCCTTACAAGATTACAAGTTTCCAGAGTATTAAAGGGGGGATTGTAACAGAGGGAATTCCTCCCAGAAATGGGGAGGAGTGGAGGAGCACTGAAGACAGTGCATTCTTGTGTGACCCTGGCAACTGGGATGATATGTATTTGACACAGAAAAAAAAATAGTGTGTAATGCTGGTGCCAGAAACTTGGAAGGTAATTAAATGGGAGGGACATACCCTTCCATCTGCTTCCACTGTGTGGAGGTTTGGAGAAAAGCCTCTAAAAGGAGTGAAGATGAGAACACCTTCTTGGAATTCCTTCCCTACAAACCTCCTTCCCTACCAATGGGGGGCTGGAGTTTCTGGGCCCAAACTTTGAAGACTGGGTGGCCTGGGAACATTTCTGGGCTCCTCCCTGAGTGCTTCCCTGAGTGCAGGGAAGGCCTTGAATCAAGCCTTCCAGCAAGCTCCAGTAAGAGGGGAAGGAAGGAAGCTCAGGCCAGTGAACTCAGGGAGGTTTGGGTGGGAAGATTCAGGGCAGCACAGGCCAGTAATCCCTAAACCCCTCCACCAAGGCACTCCCCACATTGTGGGAAGGCACAATGGCTGCTGACCACCCGTGGCCTACACCTCTGACTTGGGCTGGCCACCACCACACTCTGCCATGAGCACTTTTGGGAACGACCCAGAGCACCACAGGTATGGGAGCAAGGCTGGTAAGAAGCGGGTAGCAAGACAGGGAGATGAGATTTGGTGCAGAAGGTCCCAGGAGGCAGTGTGGCCTGGTAACAAGCCCTGTGCCCCTCTCTCACAGAAATCCATGGGAAGATGCAACATCCACCCACCATCAGCCTGCTCACTCCTCCAGTGGCTGAGGCAGGAGGTGGGCATCAAGAAATCTGTGTATACCTGTAATTAAATAAAAATTTCATTTTCCTTTCCACTGAACTCTATCTCCAGAGTTATTGTCAATGGGTGGCAGGCAGTGGGACTCCAAATCCCAAATAGTTCATTTACAAATCAATCATTCAATCAATCCACTTTCAGAGGCTGGGGTGGGTGGGCAACTTTCACACAGACACTTTGTAAATATTCCAAATAATGTCTAAAGTAATACATTGTACATTTGAGTATGATAGAACTACATCTTTTCCACTCAGACCACATCTCCATTTTGTTTCCTGATCTTCAAGATCAACCAAGGTCTTCCACCAGGCTAAACATCATCATTGTATAACTTTTCTCTAACCATATGAAAAGGGTTAACGGTGCATGTGTCCCTTGAAAACTAACAGTTATGGAAACTGAATTTCCTGCTGAAAGATCTCAGTGATTTCTGCAGTGTGCAAAGCTCTTAGTCTTATCCCTGATAAAGTACAACTTACAGGGGTGAGGGGAAAAGACATTTTCTAAAATGTGTAAAGCTAATGCTGTGAAATCAAATAAAAACTGCCTAGCTCTGACCTGTGTGGCTTAGTTGGTTGGGCATCGTTCCACAAAGCAAAAGATTACTGGTTTCACTCCCAGTCAGGGCACATGCCTGGGTTCAAGCCCCTGGTTGGGTGCATACAAGAGGCAACTAATCGATGTTTCCCACATTGATGTTCCTTTCCCTCTTTTTAGCCTCCCTTTCCCTCTAAATAAAATAAAATAAATTAAAGAAACAACTATCTGCTCTGGTAGATAATAACCATTGCACGCATAATAAGAATGTTTAATGCTTCCAGGACATGACTATTTGAGTACTAAAAAACAGCCCTTCCCTTACAAGAGTTGTTGCATGTTATCATTATAATCAAAAAGTTTTACCCAAAATCTACTCTGAAGGTAATTTATAGAAAACAGTTCTTTTATTTTGAAGGAGTCAAGCCTATTTTCATCCATTCATTTATTAATTTCATCATTTATATATCTGTACATCCATACATTTAGCTCCTCCATTTGACACATATTTGAGCAGCTATTTTATATAAGGCACATGTAGTAGCTGGACAGGAAAGACAGATAAAACATGTTCATCTATAACTACAATCAAAGAAGGTTATTATGTACCATGAGATGTGTAAATTGGGGAGATCAGAGGAAGGAGACACGAATTCCAAATAAAGTGTTTGAAGTAGGGCTCTGGATATAAAGAGGCATCTGAGTTGGTTCTTAAATAAATTGATTTAAGTGAATTAATAATTCCCTTTATTAATTCAAGGGAATTCAAGGGCTTTCAATTTTACCTGGCTAAAATTAAACAATGCATAATCAATCTTCTCCATTAATCCAGATACATGTTTAAAATCTGTGACTAGTTAGTTATTTATGCTTTGAGCCATGGACTGCCCCAATCTGGAAAACAATGTAGTCCAGAAATACATGATTTAGGGCTGGATAGAAATGGGCCATAGTCTTGGATTCTCCACTTGATGTCCATGTGATCCTTGGCCCTGTACTAACATTTCTGTACTTTGATTTCCTCATTCATTAAAGGGATATAATAATAGTGCCTACTTAGTGATATTTTGTGTAAAAATTAAGTTTTAAACGTATATAAAACCAGGCCCTGGCTGGCATAGCTCAGTGAATTGAGCACAGGCTGTGAACCAAAGTGCCGCAGTTTTGATTCCCAGTCAGGGTACATGCCTGGGTTGCAGGCCATGACCCCCAGCAACTGCACATCGATGTCTCTCTCTCTCTCTGTCTCCCTCCCTTCCCTCTCTGAAAATAAATAAATAAAATCTTTTTTTTTAAAGTATATAAAACCCTTGACTAACATAAGTAAAAACTTGGCAAAGACTATTATTTTTATGCATTACTAGTCAGCCTTTCTCATGTGATTCAGAAGATGCTCAACAAAAGTTCACCTCAAATCCAAACTTATACCTGTAAATGGCAATCCCTGCCCCTGCACTAGAGTTTTGCTGACAGCAGGTTTCAGTCCACATTATTATTTTTGTGTCTGACACCTAAAGAGTATATACTAGGCCTCTGTAAAGGAAGTCCCATAAATTCATTATTCTATCTTGATTTCACCTGCTATTGGAAAATGACTAATGCTTTGTAGCTGCTACTCACAGCCCTCCCAAAGCTAGAGTCTCATATTTCTCATAGCCTATGATTTTAACTAGGATGATCTCAATCTACCCTTCAAATTTTTGAAAACTCATATCTAGCTGATTCAGTATGATTCAATTAATAGATATACAGATACTTCATTTTGTTTATATAACCTATTATCTTTTTTGTAATTTGATTCATTAACTGAAATTTAAGTTCCATGGTCACATAACCAAAACATAGTAAATTATGTAAATATTAGATAACTGAAAATTATTTGTTGAAGGTGAAAGTCCTATAATATGGAACTGGCACTTTCCCCTATGGGTCAGGATGGTAAGGCATAAGGAATAGACGTACACTGTCCAATACTGTAGCCACATGTGACTAATAAGCACTTGAAATTTGACTAATCTGATTTGAGATATGCTGTAAGTATAAATTACACAACAGATTCTGAATACTTAGTACACAAAATAAATGTAAAATATTCCATTTATAGTTTTGTACTGATTACATGTTGAAATAATATTTTAGTTATATTGAGTTAAATTAGATATATTATTAAAATTAAGTTCACTTGTTCTTTTTACTTTTCAATATGCCTACAGGAAAACTTTAAATCACATATGTGGCTCACATATTCCTATTGGGCAGTAGTGAGCTGGAGATAGTCTCTCATCTTATTGGAGAGACACAGGCCTGTCCTGAAAGCAGAGGAGTAAGCATTTCCTGAAATCTCAAAGCTCTAGTGATATTACAGATATCCAGAGGACAGAGCAATCATCACACTTTCCAGTTTCCAGGGCAGGTAGGAGAAATAAATGTGCTCTCTCACCCTGGAGGATGTCAGAAATATCACAAAGGTGTTAGAAAAATTCCAGGTATCACAGGACCAGGGGTGGGGGTGGGGGTTTCTGGCAGGTAGCTGCAGGAGCTCCCCTGCTTCATTTACTAGTGGGATAAACCAACACTGCATATTTAACAGTGTCAAGTAGCTCCTTATTACTCACTGATTCAAAACATTTCCATAGCTGAATGCCAGAGAAATTTTCAAACAATATTCAACATTGTATGTTTGGGAGTGAAGAGATAATATTAATAAATATCTAGAGTTTGCATGATCCATTTTGAGAAAACATAAACCAAATACATTCCTAACTGCTCAACACCCATTTATTTCCTTTATGGTCACCTAAGACCCATATTTTTTCTGCAATTTTATATGCTCAAAATCTAGGCCTCTCCAAGCTGCTGACCAATCATAAGCAAAGGAACATTTCTATATTCAGCATGAGTATCAGGTACTTAAAATGGACAGTGGCTAGTCTCAAGGCAGAAAACCAAAGATCTCCTGATCCAACTGATGCTTAATATATGAAAAAGATTTCTTTATGGAGGAGCACTGCAGCTCATATCCCAATATAGTCACAAAAATCATAAATTATAATATCTATTTTCAAAGATAATAAGCCATTAATGAAGAATAAACTGCTTTAATAAAGGCAAATTATTCCAGTGTAAAAATACTTGACCAAGTGACCTTAGATAAAAATAAAGCCTTGAGCCTTCTTCACAGGATACAATAATAAACTGTAATAAAAAATAGCTGCTTGTGTTTGTGTAGATAGCTTAAAGTACTTTTGTATCCTATTTGAATCACTAGATAACCTAAAAATTACCTGAGAGAGGAATTGTTTTTCCCAGTTTTACAAATGATGAGACCTAAGAGTTTATACCTAGTAAATGACAAAAACAAGAATTCAAGATTGAAGTCTCTTCACAGCAAAATGTATATTTTTAAATGATCCCATCAAGTACTCACATCAGCGTTTGAAACCTCAGGTATCTGGAAGACTCAGTGGATATTACTTTTCAAATTCTAAAAAAAGCATGTGGGCCTAGTTCTAGGAGTGGGGAATACTACATATGAATGTGGAGTTGCATGAAAAGTTGTGTGGGGAAAAATTGAGGGCTATTATTTCTTAAGCATTTTCTTATTTTTATTATTATAAGAATAACACATGCTCATCATAAGATTATAAACAAGATTTAAATAATTATAATTTCACAAACCAGAGATAATTAGCATTATGTTAGTAACTATTGATGGACATGCAGAGGTGATCTTCAATATTTTTAGTAATCAACGTGGCACCTCAGAAGAAGAGGACAGACATTATGATGCCACCTTAGACAATCGGCATAGCTGTACCAGTTGGCACATGTTCCACAGCTGTTCTGGACATATGTTTTTCATGGAATCATACATCCTTATAGATTTTCAACCTCCTTTTTAAAAGTCAAAACCTATTTTAAACATGTTTAAAGCATATTTTGACTTTTCTATAGCATTTTCATTGGAGTAAAATGTAGTCTCCTTTCTAGAAAAGCAAAGGATGTGGTTCATGGTGGCCTCAATTGCTTATCATACATTCCATACAGATTCACTGACCACCTAGTACTTCAAAAGTGCTGAGTGAGGCACTAGATGAGAAAGACTTGGAAAGGCCACACAGTTCTTCCTTTAATATCTGAAAAGCTAGCTAATTGTACTTGGCTCTGCGTGAGGACACTGGTTGATGGAGCACATTGAATCAGTATAAAATGTAGTAAGGAAAACAGTCGCAGGTTTTATTTCATCGTTTTGTCATTGAAAGCTCCAAATAGCTTTTGCTAAGTAACCTTTCTTGATCAAGCCCTTGGTTATTTGTCAATGTACCTTGAATAAATTCAATCACAAAACTGATTAAAGATGGTATCAGCTTTTCACTGCTTTATACGTGTTATCTAACTTTCCCTCCCAATGACTCCATCAAGCAGTGCCTATAACACCTCCATCTTAAAAGACCTGGAAATTAAGACTTGATGATGTTAATTAGCTGGGCTGAGTTTACACAACAGATTTACCTGACTTCTATGCCGAGGCTCTTACCACATTCTACTGCTTTTAGAATACAGACCAGGATTGGTGTTTCAGGGTTCTTAGGATATAGTCCCAACAGTGGAATTGCCAGGTCAAAAGGCAGTTCCATTTGTAGTTTCTGAGGAATTCCATACTGTTTTCCACAGTGGCTGCACCAGAACCTATGCACCCCAATGTTCAGAGCAGCACAATTTACAGTAGCCAAGTGCTGGAAGCAACCCTAAGTGCCCATCGGTAAATTAGTAGATCAAAAACTATGGTAAATTTACACAATGGGAATTCTACACAGCAGAGAGAAAGAAGGAGCTCCTATCCTTTGTGACAGCATGAATGGAACTGGAGAGCATTATGCTAAGTAAATAAGCCAGTTGGTGAGGGACAAATACCATATGATCTCACCTTTAACTGGGACATAATCAACAAAAGAAAAAAGCAAGCAAAATATAACCAGAGACACTGAAAGAAAGAATAATCTGACAGTAACCAGAGGGGAGGTAGGAGGGGATAATGGGGGGAGGGTTTTCAGGAATTACTATAAAGGATACATGGACAAAACCAAGGGGAAGTGTGGAAGCAAGGGCAGGAGGGGGTTTTGGCTAGGGGAAGGGGGGGATGGGTTGGGGGGGGAATGTAGAAAACTGTAATTGAACAACATTTTTTTTAAAAAAGAATACAGACCAGGCAAAGACAGTAATGATGTGTCAAGTTAAATAAGCCTGGCCTAGAAGGCACCTGTATGATTTGATCCCTGCCAAACTTATAACTCATCCTCCACATTTCCTCTATGCTTCATCCCCATGGTCCTTTCAGATGCAAGAGTAAGGTGAGTTTACTCCCCACATAAAGACCTTCTCACCTGTTACTACTATCTCTACCAGCAATGTTCTTTTCCACATTCATAAATGTCACTCATCAAAAAGATTTTCCTGGTCATCTATTCTAGTATATTCTCTCTAACAGCATTCTACTCTTCCCCAACCCCAGAAAACACAGATGAAGTAGGTTTAGAACAGTCAGTACAAAATAATACTCTATATGTAAAAATATACTAGTATGTATCCAAATATATTCATATATACATATATCCCATCCAAAGCCTGGAATAAAATACAAACATAGGAAAAAATGGGAAAAGGAAAAAGAAAAGTATCTTGAAAGCATTATCCGGAGATCTTAACAATTATTTTTTCCTGGTAAATAAGATTTTGGAGGTTTCTATGTTTCGCTTGCCCGCACTTTCTAATCTTTGGCAGTTATCATATATTACTCTTGTAGTACACTTCAAATCATAACAGCAACTCTAAGCAATAATAATCTTTTTTTTTCAAGAAAACATGTTTACTTGAGCAGATGCTTAGGTTCTCTCTAAATTAGGTATCAAAACTTATGACAAGGAATTCAGGGAAAAACAGTGTTGCCTTCGCCCTATGTAGAATCTGTTTCAGGGTCAGGAGAGGGTTCAAAGTGAAAGGAATGGTTTTAACAGTAACAGCACCAACAATTAGTAGTTAAAGAAGAAATGTCTCACCTGATATTCTCATCTATAAGAAAAAAAGGTAAGTATGAGCAAGTGAATGAGAACAAACAAAAAACAAAAACCCCAAACGAGAGCAGAGAATGAGACTTAGCCACATCCAACCTCACTAGCCCCAACCCTCTAAAGAGTGATTCTGTAGAGAGGCCATTTCTGATGCAGTTGTACAATCTTTCTCAGACAACAGCTCAGGAGAGCTGAATCATCCAGGGAGACTAATTCCTGAGGATTGAAGGGAGGGGCAGGAATAGCTCTAGGTGAACTCCCATGACTTACACAGCAGCAGGCTTTTAATCTGTGGTGGTGCTTTACCTAAAAATCCTATTTTAAAAATCCATTATTAGCTCAAAATAAATGAACTCTCCAGTTTGGTAATTGGGACAATTTGCAATCATTGGGTCAAATGCGAAAATACCTCTGAGGTTTTGCTGATATAGATGAGGTGGCAGTGAGGCCCCTAAACACATTTGGCATCAATCAAATTGATGGGAAAGAAATGGCTATCATAATACTGGCGACCAAATAAAAAGGACTTCCAAAAAAATATCTGCTGGCACAAATATATATTAATTATAAGGATAAATTCCACTGAGTAACTTAGCTTTGGGAAAAATGTAACTCATTTTAAGAACAAGTTTATCAAAATAACTATGTTCGGCAGCCCTTACTTCACAGAGAACAGAGCACTTGGGGCACTTGAGCCAGTGGCCTCGCAGAGCTCGGTGCCCCAGGGCAGGCGAGCAGTGCTTCTCTCAGAAACAAGCAACACTGGAAATTTGTATTTGGGTCTAAGAATTTTTAACACTAGTTTAAATAATATGCAGGATGGGCTATTTTGTGGTTTTCCACAGGTTATGTTTAATACATGTTCTTTAATTTAGCTTACAAAATAGTGTTTCTCAAATTTCCTGAAGTGCTTTTCCTTTGAACATTTTTGGGCACTCAGGACTCCAGGCTACAAGGGTTCACTTTCAAGTTACCACGGTTGAAAGAATTTATTTTGGTGTCCTTTTCCAAATATCTTCTTGCTTTCTGGTTTTTTTCTTTTCTTTACCCTTCATTGCAAAATAGAGCTCAAGAACATAAACAGGCTTTTTTTGCTTGGTGTCTGGTAGGTGAACAGCAAGAGAAGCAGATTGTGGAACATGAAAGAGCGAGTGATGCATGGGCTATCACCTGTCACAACCATCAAATGTCCTCCTTCAGGATTCTAGAGTGGGATTTTGACACTAAAAATGCTAACTGAGAAGGCCATCAGAAAAATAATTTATTTAATCAACTGAAAAGCAGTTTATATTTTGTAAAATTCCAGAAAGCGGGCTTTTTTAATGTCAAACATTGCAAAGATCATGCTTACACAATAAGCTTTTGAGCAGGAAAAAACAAATACAATTTTAGGGCCACTAAAAATGCAGAGACAGAACATGTAAACTTTTTTTAAATAAGAACTAAGAAAAAGACAGGAAACACTAACACAAAAAGATAAATGGACTCCATATACACTGCAGCATTATTCACAATGGCCAAGACATGGAAGCAACCTAAACATCTATTCATAGATAAATGAATGGATAAAGAAAATGTGATATGTATATACACATACACACAGATATAATATAGATGCAGATATCTAGATATAAAGGTATCTAGATATAGATGACATTTAGAATGTGTGTATATGTACAGATATATACAAATATGTAGTAAAATATTATTCAGCCATAAAAAAAAGAAGGAAATCCTATCATTTGTGACAACACACATGGATCTTGAGGGCATTATGCTAAGCGAAACATGGGTCAGGGAAAGACAAATACTGCAAGATCACATGAACTCATGGAATCTAATAAATAAATGAATAAATAAAATAAACCACAAACTCATAGATACTGAGATCAGATTGGTGGTTATGAGAAGAGGGGCTTTAGGTATGGGATAAATAGTTGAAGGTGATCTAAAGGAACTCATTTCCAGTTATAAATTATGTAAATAATTTCTGTCAAGTATAGCATGGTGACCATAATAATACTGTATTATGTATTGCAAGACTGCTAAAAGAGTGGCTCTTAAAAGTTCTCACCACAAGAAAATAAAATTTGTAACTATGTGTGTTGATGGATGTTAAGTAGACCTACTGTGGTGACCATTTTGCAATATATACAATCATTACATTGAATTATCTGATGTATCAAATCATTATATTGCACACCTGAAACTAGTATGCCAATTATCTCTGAAAAGAAAGAACAAAGAAAGAGATGATCTCACACACAGAATACAAAAGTATGCATATTCTCTTGAAAGGCTTTTTTTAGCTCTTTCCTATTTTGATTAGAAGCTGTGTGCCTTATATTTAAACATTGTTCTCTAAGAATCTGAAATTGCTTTGTAGACTCAAACCCTGCCTTTATTCCTAGAGAGAGAAGAGACTGCCTTGGCATCATGTGGATACTACTAACTTCTCCCTCCCTTCACTTCTCAAAGAGCCTTTAAGACACTGCCAATAGGCTGTTCTTCATTACTCTGTAGTAATTCATGTGCCAAGAATCGTTCACAGGTTTGAAGCCAAATTTGGATCAATGTGCAATAAGCATTTTTGCTACGACTGAATGCATATCCTGTGAGATGGAAGCCTGGGCTAAATAACTCAAATGGAGCAAGTAAAGCACCAAACAATTTTGGGGTATGGTAGGGCCAGAGCCTTGTTCTCTGAATGTGGATGAACTCTGTCTTGTGACCTGTGTGGGAGAGAGCTAGAGCAACAGACCACCCATCCCAAACTGTAATCTGGCATATGGTGACATGCATTGGAGATGTGAGACACTCCTTTAGGGTGTGGTAATGACAGCTTGCAAGTATCTCTTACTTATTTTGTGTTAAATCTATTAATATTTATATCCCCTCCAACATTTCTAGTACTTGTACACATTATTTTAGTGTTCATAGATCAAAAAAACTGTGCTAATCATACCTGAGTGGGTGCAGCAACCTTTTTCTCTGTTATTATGCTATAAATTGCCTCATCTCAAGGAAGATTGAAGGCTTCGAGAGATTATAAGGAACCAGACCCTCTTCAGTTCACCCTGGTCATGGGAATGTACTAGGAGATACTTGCCTACAGTGAAACAACCCCAAAGAACTATTATGCCTGACTTTCAGATGGTCATCTTGGCTTAGCCCTCCCTTCACATCATCACCACCACAACCTTACATCATCACACACCCATCATCATCATCTTATCCCCTCTACCACCATCATTACCACCACCCATGTACTGGGTTGAAAAGTGCCCCTGCCCGAAAAAACTCATGTCCACCAGGAACCCAGGAATGTGACCTTATTTGGATCTTTGCAGATGCAATGAAGATGAGCTCATAATGGAGTACAGTGGGTCCTAAGTCCAATATGACTAGTGTCCTTATAAGGACAGGCAAATCTGGACACAGAAACAGACACTTAAGGGAGAAGGCCATGTGAAGAAGTAGGAAGATTGAAGTGATGAAGCTAAAAGTCAGGGGATGCCAAGGACTTCTGGTAAACACCAGAACCTAGAAGAGGCATGAAAGGATTCTTTTCTAGAGCCCTCAGAGGAAACATGGACCCCCCAAACCTTGATTTCAGACCTCTAGCTTTCAGGGGGTTAAAGTAGAGATTCCCATTGCTTTATATCACCCAGTTTGTAGTACCTGATCACAGCTGCCCTAGAAAACTAGTATTACTCACATTACCTCAACCAACCCCATGTCTCCTACCACTGTCAGCACCACCTCCCTCCTCATCACCACTATTATAAAAACATGATGAAAAATATGCCTGAAATAACATCCTTTCAAGTCAATACTGGGACTTAGTTATAGTGATTAGCAACTGACATCACAAAATGGATCCATTAAATGTCTTAACCCCCAGGGTCTGACCACTGCTCCTGGGGTTACAGAAAGAATGTCTCTCCTTTTTTATTCCCAAACTTCTACTTTGAACTTGATGTGCCCACTTTTCAATACAAAAAAGAACAAAGATGGTTTAACATGAGAGAGACATTAAAGATAATTCATTTTCACCCAATAATCAGATAATGCTGGAAATATCTAGAACAGTGAAATAACGTGTATAAAGTCAGTGAATCAACTTTTTTTAAAGATATTATTTATTTTAGAGAGGGGAAGGGAGGGAGAAAGAGAAGGAGAGAAACATTAATGTGTGGTTGCCTCTTTTGTGCCCCACACTGGGAACCTGGCCTTTAACTGAGGCATGTGCCCTGATGGGGAATTGAACCAGTGACCTGTTGGATTGCAGGCTGGTACTCACTCCACTGAGCCACACCAGTCAAAGCTCAGTGAATCAACTTTTAGCAAAGTAAGATCCAGGTCTCGGACCTCCAAATTCACTCAACTCTGCAAGACTTCTGCCACAGAAGTTGATGCATTATTTTTTAAATTACTTCCTACTGAATATTAGGACGCTATATGTGAAATATATAAACATTCCCCACTTTGCTTCCAAATAATTGGCTCATTTAAGTCTCATTTTGTTTTACCAGAAAAAAATGCATAGACCAGGCCTAAAGACAAAATTACTGAAATATTCACCATCATATTAATGGTTGCATCCCATGATGACACTTAAGAAAGATATTTTCTATATTAACAATATATAACTAAAAATATCCCCACTGCTAAGGGGGGTATACCTGATATTAATTATATATACCTATGTAAAACTGAAATAAATTTAGAGGTCTTCTCAAAGCATATTTGAGATAGAATTCTTATCAAGCAATCAGGAAGAAACTTTGGAATTATGAGAGCTGTGATCAGTATGTTAATGAAGATTATCTACATTGTGTATCTAATTAAATAAATTAAAGAGGGCCTTTGTTTTCTAAAGCATCTGGTAAAGACAAAACTAATGATAAACAAAATTAGGCATATTTATTCCTTTTGTTCTCTGAAAGTCATCTCATTGTACTAGCTTTCAAATCACAGTGTCTTAAAATGCAATCTCTAATAATGAAATGGCTCTTCTCTAAAATTCAACTTCTGAAATTTTTGGAAGGAAAGTGTTTAGGAATTTGTAATTTTGATGCACAAACTGAGAAGTCCTGCTATTTAAAAAAATAATAATAACTGTCAAGATTAGTTCCCACAACACAAGATGTAATTCTGTACAATTCAGTTCCACATCTACAGTAAAAAAGAGTTGATCTACAGTTACCAAATTAATCTGAAAACTCTCAGTTAAAAATATTTTAAAATAGTAGTACCCTTAACATCAGTTCCTTTACAAATAGTTGTATTAGAAATCTCACTTTTTTCCTTTTAACAAGTTGATACTCAGTTTCATAATGTAATAACGATAGTACTCTCATTTTAAAAAATAATTATAATAATAGACTAACACACATATATTTAAAATTTTAACCAGTGATGTATGTGCCACTATTATTTTCTAAGACAGAATTACTAAGCATTTATAATCTGCAATCCCATCATCATCCACTATTTCAGTCTCCATCAAAAAATACACAACATACAGTGATGAATTATTCTCTTAAAACAGTAAAAATAGAACTCCAAGCTTCTCATCAGCATGCATATCAGATGCTACTGTTTCCTTTTAAGTAGTGGATGCAGTCCTCTATGAATCTTAAAATAAGAGAGTGAGAATTCTGAAACTAAATCTATTGTTTTTTTCTTTATTTTTTTTTATTTTTCCCTAAATAATTCAGGTATTTAAGGAAAAATAAGTCAGATATGACACAGGAAATAAATGGAAGCTAGAAAATATCCTATTGGAATTCTAACAAGCATCTCAAATTAGTAAGTCCCATACCAAACTACTGACTTCCCCACTACCAATCTCGTCTACTCCAGTGGTACAGATTAAAGAAAAGAGACAAACAAAACACTCTATTCATGATTGATTTCTCTCTTTCCCTAATACCTTTGCTCCTCCCTGTTCCACAGAATTCTTTATGGTAGACACCACTCTGAAATAACTTTCCAATAGGAACACCTCATCCCCACCCTTCTGCTCCAGTTCATGTCCATGGTACCTTTCACCCAGGCCACAGGAGCTTCTTAACTGTTCTCCTTGATTCTACTCATGCCCAACTATTGTCTATTTTGTACACACAATAACTACATCTCTACTTGGCAGTTTCTGACTATTTTCCATCTCTCACAGAATAAATTCAAAGTTCTGGTTATAACCTAACTCTGGCTGGTTCTCAGAACTCATGTGCTGTTGTTCTATCCAACAGCTCTTCCCTCCACACAGGACAAACAGACTTCTACATTAAGCTCTTGGCACATGCTTGTCCCCAACCCCTTGCTAACAAACTTCTCAAACAGTGCCTCCAGAAAGGGCCCCTCCTCCACCCTATTTTTAAAAAATACCCTCATTAATATCAAATGAATAAAGGAAGAGTGCTTCATGGAAATGACAATTGTGATTTAGGGTGAGATGAGTGAACATCTGGAAAAGGAACAATGAGCAGCATATGGTATGGAGGAACAGGGTCTATTTTTTATTGAAAATGAAATTTTCTTTTTCAATGAAAATTATCATAATGATGATGATGACAAAGACGATGATAACAACAGCAATAGTAGCCAACACTCTGAACATATGCCAGGCCCTGCGTATTCTGTAATTCCCAGTTATGGGTGAATTGTATAATCTATTTAATTCTTACAATCCCTAAGGTAGGTACATTATTGTTCCCTTTTTATAGATTAAATAACAAAGATACAAAGAATATCAAGAAAAGCTTGCTTATCCCCAAACAAGTTAATATGATAAAGAAGGCTTTAAAAAAATGACCAAACACAATTATGAAATCTAAAGCTATGGAAATATTTAAAGTCTACTTATGTTTGTACAGGTTTTCTTCCTCTAATAAAGGAAAAATAGCCTGAGAGATTTGGAAGACTCTGAAAAGGAAAATTCCAGTCATGCAATCAAAAAATTCCAAGGACAGAACAGAACACATTGAAAGTGCCAATCCAACCACAGGGCAAGAGATGATTTTTAAAGAGGAAACATGTGGAAACTGGACACGGGGGAAACTGTTTATTATCAATAATTACCTATGAGAACAATATAGAAAAAATGCATAAATTTTCAGAAAGAGTTGAAATTGTGATAAAAATATGAGTAACCACAGGGGTTCCTTATATTCTACTGAATCTAACAAGTACATTCTCTGTAATTCTCTATGAATTACAGGAACAGATATGAAAGAGAATATTGTTTTTCCAACTCCTTTCTGATTCCATGTTCTATGAGGAGGTGGGAAGGGAATCTTGTACAAGGGAACTGCATACTTCAACCCTCTAAAACTCCAATCTGCTATCCCAGAAATAACACATCCAGGTAGCCAGAGGGTTTGCAGATAAAGAGCATGTTCCACAAACCTGGAGGAATATGGAGAATGGGAAACACCAAAAGACCTCTGAAGCATACAGTGTGACTTACAATAAGGGGAAGGGGACAGAATCCATGACCCTAGAAAAAAAATAGACTGATTTGTGAGTGCATAAAAAACAAAAACAGTGATCACTTACAGTCAATGTAGATTCATGAAGAATGAATAGACCAAATGAATGCCTTTTCCTTTTTTTCTGAAGATAGATAATGGCACATATTGCCAAATTTATGATTGATGTAAAGCTGGGAGGAACAGTTATACACTGTGTGACAGGTCTGGAGGCATGGTATTCCATCCTAGGCTTAACCATTAACAGAAACCAACAATAACAACAGCTATCAATTTTTAAGTACTATCTATTTAGTTCATTCTCCCAAACTTCTGAGGGAAGTACTATGATATCATTACCAAAGAGATGAGGAAAATAGGCTGAGAGAAGGTGACCTGCCAAAGATTGACAAAAGAGGTGGCTTCAGAGTTTGTGATTTAACTACTGCACTCCAAAAGATAGCAACCAGGATTCCATGGGGATGGGAAACTCTGCCCTATGAAAAGAAATTGGTGAGATTATTAATTTATCTTAGAGGTGAAAAAGTCCAGTGAAAATTACACTGTGGTCTTCACATGTGTGAACGCCTGCTGTGTGGAGCAGAGACAGACTCGTTCTTTTGGCTTTAGAGAGTAGACTCAAGAACATGAGTGGAAGGCAGAATCTAACTAGGAATAAGAACTTCTAATGATTAGCACCATCTGAATAGAAGGGAAACTTCCTTGCCCCTGAAGGAGTCCAAGCAGAGGCTGAGCAGCCATTTCTGTCAGGGGATAGTCAAGGGATTCGAACAAGAGGTGAAGCCCATCAGATTTCCTCCAAATTCTGAGATTCCATGAGGATATAAATTTGTGATACAACTAAGATCAATTCTGAAGTCTCAAAACAAGATAGATTCATGTTTGTCATCTTGGCTATAAGATAACCTTCCTTAATTATCATTTCTAAAGAAGCACTGATAATTTATGCAAATATTTGGAGCAAGGGCCCAGTGCTCTGCTGGAGTCACTGAATAATTCTGCCTTCATCTTTACTGTCTAACATGGGAAACACAAAACAATTGAACATGTTTGTTTTCTTTCACTCTGCACCATCGCCCTGAAACAACAGTGATTTGTACTGTTGTTGGGGCAAGGACTTTTGAAGACAGCTAATGAGCCTGCCAAGCCCTAGTGGATGAAACTCTCCAGATGGGTTCACTGGAGTGTTTGAAACTATGCAATGCTGTCCATATGATATACTGGTTCTCAGCATACTTTTATCACTCAACCAATATTAAGCACTATTAGCCAAACAGAAATACCAAAGACAACAATTTGTCCAGATTTGACGTGTCTTTGCAACATTTATCTCTCTTCTTGGAAGTTGGTTGTGCTATGTTTACACCAGTTGATTTAATTTTGGTTTTGGGGTTTTTTTTACTACATCAACCCACTGCTTGGCCTTTCACAAGTTAGAGTAAAAAAAAACCTTGTACATGACTTGTGCCTAATTTTTATGAGAAACACAGCTGGTCCTATCACTGTTCCTACCATACTTAGAAGTGATTTTGAGATACAACTATGTGCCATGCATCTGTTGGGTCAGGTGGTGACTGAGATGAAACCACACGTGCCAAGAAGGCAGCAGCTTTCAGTCTTTAAAAACACAAAGGGAAAAAATCTTCATTTCCTTATGTACCACATTATAGTAGTACAAACATCTTTTGAGATATTTTAGAGTCTAAGTGAACAGTTCATGGAAAGCAATGAAACAGAGATCTTTAAATCACAACCCCAGTTACAAAATCCAACCCCTCATATCACCAGCAGGGAGAGCGTGGGCCAGTTACTTAAATACTCTACACTTCAAGTTCCTTTTCAGTGAAATTAAAATAATAATAGTACCTGCCCCATCAGACCACATTGAGAATTATATTGTCTATAACCCATGACATGTATTCAGGAAAAGGCTCAAAACAGTATACTGTCATCATTAATATTATTTTCATTGGTTTTCTTTAGGAAGTTAGAAGTTTGCCATAGATTTTAAAGCTAGAGAGATAATGGCTGTAACCACTTCACTTACAAATGCTACATCTTCTTCCACTGGTAAACCACCTGTCCACCCTCTGCCCAGCTCAAGGCCAGCACTTGCACTCTGAAGTCCAAGTCTGTCTCATAGCAAGCATACTGTAACTTCTTTCCTCTTCCCCCAACTCTTATCC
The DNA here is from genome assembly GCF_004126475.2 of Phyllostomus discolor. Lineage (NCBI taxonomy): Eukaryota > Metazoa > Chordata > Mammalia > Chiroptera > Phyllostomidae > Phyllostomus > Phyllostomus discolor. Next base: position 115,985,913 of record NC_040907.2, read on the forward strand.
ATCACATCAAGAAAGTCTGTTTGTCCCTTTTCTTTAATTGGAAAGGAAATCCCAATTTTGAGAATTCACGTTGGGGATCATACCTTTGATATAGTTCTATAAAGAAAAGGAAATACCGAGGCGCCCTTGTGAGATCAATCACTGAAGAATCAGCAAGAACATACAGAATACATAGAGATACTATCATAAATTTCATGAGGCACTCTTCTACAAGGTGACCATAATCACATAATTTAGAATTCTAGCTTCTCCTCTAAAAGTAGCTTGTACTCACCATAAGGTGGACACACTAACATATACCTTTTGGGGCTGTTGCTAGGTTGGGTCAATGCATAAATGAAATGAATAGCCAAGAATGTGCCCATCAGTAACTTTCATTTGTATATCATTTGTGTTTTATCTGTTAAGGTTAAGTAATTTTCAGAATAAACTAACTTACTCTCACCTCCTACAATCTCTCCTCTTATCAAAATGACAATTTCAGTTTGTCAAAGATTCTGTTTAATTTTAAGACTTAATAAACTGAAACTTTACTATCCAATGGTGAAGATTTCAGACAGATTAAACTACATATTTTATTAACACAAATCTAATAATCCCTATAAGAAACTGTACCAGTTGAGTACATTCATGTTAGAACTGGCCAGCATCACTGGCTCTCTTCTCTCAGCACTGGAAAGAAGAACAGGGAAGGAAGCCTTGGACACAGGTTTACTCCTACCTACTACCCGGGGAGGAAAGACACAGCTTGGACACAGTGCCTCATCCCAACTCTGGACCACAGCAGCAAAGTCACTACAGCTGTGACTGCCATGGGGTCCCAACACAGTCTATATCATCCTCGCATTATACCTCAGCACACCCAAGTCTTTCTTTCTCTTGGATTTTTTTTTTTGATCTAGGGGTGGGGTCACTGACTCACTCACCAAGGGGAAGGTAAAAAGAGAAAGGGGGAGAGAGAGAGATAAAGGGAAGGAGGGAAACAAGGAAGGAAGGAGAGGAGAACTGTTTTTAAATATCAGTAAGCATTTCATTTTTCATCTAAACTTTATATTTCATCCATATGTAATGGGTTCATTATATCACTAATACTTGCTAAAAGTAAATAAAAACCTTGTATAATCCTGAGAAAAAACATTCCAGCAAAGCTCTTCTAACATTTTTCATTTTCTATTATTACTATCTAAATGAAAATAAACCCATATTTCAGCTATAGTTTAAATAATAACTCCCGCACTGAATATTTTCATGTTTACTCAGTATATTCTCAAATAACTGAGGAATCTAGCTGTCATTTATAGCATTTCCTACCTTGGGCAACAAAATTTGCTTTAGATTACATGTGTAAATCATATGAACAAATTTTAGGGTAGCTTAATTTGAGCTCTAGACTCTATATTATCAGAATGTAAATATGTGAAACATTTTACATAAATCCAGCTAAATGAAATTTTCATTAACTGTGGCAATCAGTGTCCACTAAAAATCTCAGCATGATAGGAAGAAGCCTTACTGGCATGCTGTCCAAACCTGAGAACATTACACTTGATATGGTATTCTGCAAAGATTTTTTTCTTTTGTTTTTATTTATTGTCGTTCAAGTACAATTGTCTCCATTTTTCCATCCACCACTCCCACCCACCCAAGCCACCTCCACCTCCCACCCTTGATCGTACCCCCCGTTAAGTTTTGTCCATGAGTCCTTTATACATGTTCTTTGATAACCTTTCTGCTTCCCCCGCAGTAATCCCCTCCCACTGGCCCTCTGGTTACTGTCAGTTTGTTCTTTACTTCAATGTCTCTGGTTATATTTTGCTTGCTTATTTGTTTTGTTGATTAGGTTCTACCTATAGGTGAGATCATATGGTATTTGTTTTTTACTGCCTGGCTTATTTCATTTAGCATAATGCTCTCCAGATGCATCCATGCTGTCACAAAGTGTAGGAGTTCCTTCTTTCTTTCTGCTGCATAGTATTCCATTGTGTAAATATGCCATAGTGTTTTGATCATTCATTTGCTGATGGGCACCTAGGTTGCTTCTAACACTTGGCTATTGTAAATTGTGCTTCTATGAACATCGGGGTGCATAGGTTCTTCTGAATTGGTGTTACAGGATTCTTAGGGTATAGGCCCAGCAATGGGACTGCTGGGTCAAATGGCAGTTCCATTTTTAGTTTTCTGAGGAATTCTGCAAAGTTATAATTCATGTTTATTTGTTTAAGATTCTCAGACTCTCTCAAATTCATCTGGCTTCACATCCAGAGTAACTTAGAGCAGTAACAACATGTATCAACATTAAATGAAATTATTTTGCCAGTATTTATACGAAGAATAACAGTTTGTTTAAAGAGAAAATTTGGTGTCATACATGTTTTAACATAAGTAGATATGCAGATTTGCCCCCACTTTTCTATTCATTTTAGGGAACCAGATATCAAATTCCAGAGCTGTTGTCCACTGCAATGCTGCTGGCTGCCCATGATAAATATCTGACCATCAGAGTCCTCCTACACACACTGACTGTTACACTGTTCACTCAACAAGATGCCAAAGGTAAGCCACCTCCCATTGCTCCTCAGACCCTTCACCTCTAGGCCTGTAGCTTCAAGATCACAAGATAGATGTAGCAGCTCCAGGCATCACAACCCCATTAGAAGTCAACAAGGATAGATCACAACGCCCAAGTTCTCTGGTGACTTTCCCCAATTTAATTCAGATAGGAAACCCTTCCCTTCCCTCTCCTTGGCCAGAACAATGCTCACTCTCAGACCATTCACTGGTAAAGACTGATGGAATCAACCTGATGGCTTATCTAATCACAGTTCTTCCCTCTGGGATGGCATCATTCACCCAGGACCAGCAGATCAATTTGCACAAAAGGTGAAACCATTTTACATCTATTCTACTATTTTATCTAAACTAACAAAATGTTAGGTAAAAAACAGTACTTCCATAGAATAAAGTTCATTGTCAGAAACTGAATAGTACATCAATACTGAAGAGATTCTAATGTGCACCAGGGATTTTATAGCACTCTTCCCCACTGTTTACCCCATTTAATTTGAGTAACATCTCTGAGAGGCAGATATTATTATTCCAAATTTAGAGAGTCAGGTAATAAAATTCATAATTAAACTCATGTAAAATTAAGTATATATTTATCAATCTCTTTGAAAATGTCATTTTAGCTTTTGTTCTTATTAAAACCCTGGGACATTTGAACTGCATGGAAAAAAATTAAGGAAATTTAAGATGTGATCAAATAAAGTTTAAGTGAGAAATTTAACAAAATTGAAGTTGACCACAACCCCATCACTCAGAAAGAGCCCACTTTTCATACTTTATATTGTATGGTAAATGTTAAAGAATTGATTTGTAATGCCTAGATTGTTGAAAATTTGTATTAGCAAACCTTTACAAGTATTTCTATTTTGAACTTCCTCACACAAAAATCTTTCAACACAGTTTCCTCCCTCCCTTCATCCCTTCCTTCCTTCCTGCCTTCCTTCTTTCTTTCCTTCCTTCCAGATAGAAATCTAGAACTGGAATTGATAGACAAAGGTAAGAATATATATTGAAATATTTTTCACATCTAACAGTATTTCCACCCATTTCACTCTCCATTTAATAATGCTGGTATTATAATAAAAATTATTGCCAAGTTGTTGGAGGCAGGAAACATTTGGATTTTCTGTAAATAATTTTGCTCAGAAAGCAGATTCAGCTAATCCTGGAGATAGAGAATCTGAGTCTGACCATTGGCATGGGAGCCTGGCCTTAGCCTGAAGAATTTCTAGTGTTTGGCTTGTCAGGGAGGAGTTATATAGGAAATCTGCTCTCTCCCTTTTCTCTGACAATTGCCTCTTTAGGGGCCATATCTGCTCTTCCCCCGACATGGCCAAACACACTGACTGGAATGAAGGGTCTTAACTGCCTTTGGTCTGCAGCCATTGGTGTAGGTACAGACCACGTGAACTCCCATCCCTAACCCTGCAACACTTAGCCTTCCCTTACTCCTATCATTTATCTTCTCCAATAGGTGAAAACTGTGAGATTCTTCTGAGGCACTTCTACTTTCCAGTTACAGTGCAACTACCCTAATGGATTTAGCAAATCATCCCTACCTTTCTTTTAATATAACTGTCCACAACCTTGGAAACACATTAGAACCACCCAGGAAACAATAAAAACCACTGCCCTCCCCACAAAAGAGATTCTGACTGGATTAGTGTGAAGCCTGGGCATGGGTATATATATATACTTTATAACTTCCCCCAACATTCAAAATGCATCCAGGTTTGAGAATTACTGATAACATCCTCAGTGGACTGCATCCAGAATAAATTTCTGTCAGTTTATATGGGATGTGCATTCTCTATCCCTGGTTTTCATTGCTGATGCAGGTGTCTGTATCTATTCCCCTGCACCACCACCCTTTGAATATGGATTGCTCTTTCACTGGGTATCTAGTCCTCTCCATTCCACTCTCTATCCAATTACCTTCTCAAAATAGACATTTGCACATCTAATTAAACTGGAGAACACAAGGTGCTTAAAACAACTCTTTCATCCTTGTCTCCATCCCCAAATCCTGCTAATTCCTTCAGTCCTCCCCATCTCAATTAATGATGCCATTATCCCTCCTCTTATTCAGAACAGAAGCCTAGCTTGGAGTCTTGATTCATTCATTCCTGTCTTTTCTTCATAATGAGTCTTTTCTTCTTGTCCTCCAGAAAAACATCCAATCTGACAGTGCACCATTCCCACTGTACCCGTCTCTATTCTAGGTGCCAGGCTCTCCTGGCCACTACAGTGGCCTTCTCATTTGTCTTCCTGTTTCCAGCTGGGGCCACTAAAGTGCAACTCAGCACTATACCTAGAAAGACCTTTAAAAAAATAAAAAGCCTCCTCCTTATCTATACCATCCCCCAAGCTTTTCCATTCCATAAAAAAACCAGTATATGCTTCTTAATTGTCTAAACTTGTCCACCTCCTCCATTTCACTTCTTACCATTCTGGGCGTATTCATTATGCCTAGGCATGCTGACCATCTTTCTGTCCCTCAAAGCCCTTGAACTTCATTTTTTTTTCTCTTTATTGTACCCTTCTGTCCCAGGTACTGGCATGTCTTGATTCACCTCATCATCTGGGACTCCATTCAACTATCATGACTTCATCTAAGGTCTCCCTGAACTCCTATATAAATTTAAACTTTCTATCCTATAATCCTGGTTCAGTATCTCTCAATGGTTGATGAATACCCCACCGTAATACTCCAAGAGGCAAAGGCTTGAGTCATTTTTCTTCCTATTGCAGAATAGGAAGAAAATGGCCCCCTATAGCTGGGGGCAAACAACATCTGGCAAATAGTAGGTGCTTAATAAGTAAATGAAAAATAAAGTATCTTGATATGGCTGTGTAGAAGAGGAGAAAGCATGCTCACTCATGTCACTAATTTATCAAAACAGATTCATTCTGTTTAAGCTAAAATAAGCACTTTTTATCACATAATGTTTCGATATAAACTGAAGAAAACAAAGCTCTAAATTCTCATTCTGTGGAAATTAAATCTACTACTATACTACTATATTTGAGTTTTTTTAAAAAATTATTACTATGGAAAGAGGAAAATGAGAAGGAAAAAATAAGTCAATGAGATGAATTTTAGTTTTCTCTAGAAATATAAAACATCATAATTTAACGCAGCATATAAAATCTTGCTTAATAGTTTGCAGAATCTATTGAGATATGCTTTGGAAGAAGCACTTTGGAAAAGCATTCTTTACTCAGCCTTGAGAATCTGCACTTAAGAGCAATCAACCTGAAGAGAATGGCATGAGATAGGACAGTAAGAAAATCATAAGGGTTCTTCCCTCTTCAGAAGCACATTTCCTCTTCTGCTTTGTTTAGTGTGTCAGAAATTGAGACATCAGAGATTGACACAGAGCTCAGTTTCAAACTGAGCATCCCACCTGTCTGGGGCAATCACACTGAAAGGACATGCTGGTTGAGCCTGCCTTCCTCAAATACTAGAAATTCACATCCACATGCCTGGAAACTGATATTTTTCCAGTTACCACTGTTGTGGGATTTAAATTTCACAGCATCCTTCTCTTTTTCTCTATAGTGTTTTCAGCTTGAATTTGTTTTCAAACCATCAGTTCTTAAGTACAAACTAAATATTTAAAATTAAATTTAGCTCCCCCCAAGAAAAACACTAGCTCATAACATAAATTATATTCAGCCCCTCATAATGATTGCAATTTGCTCCAACTCTCATATATCCAAACATCTCTTGATTTCCAAAGCATAAGTTATCTAACTGTTCAGCACCCTGGCTTATAAGATGGTTTGATGCCTATGACATCTGCCCAGAAAACGTCCAGCCACTATTAATATAATGAGAATGGCTTGTGCAATATTGATGTAACCTGACAGCCAAGGAGAGTGGACTAGAATGCGCATGTGTGAACAATGATGACTTCACTGTAGTAGTCAGTGGGGGAGGTAGATGCCACTGAGTTAACATGTGTATTGTGTGGTCATCGCATTCAAAATGACTGAGTGAGCAGAACAATGAATTGGCATCAAATTTTGCATTGAGCTTGAACATTCTTCCATGGAAACTATTCAGATGATTCAGAAGGCTGCAGCTATGGGCAGAAGGTGATTGCAGCTTCATCACAACAATGTGCCTGCTCATGAATCATGTCTTGGGCAGAGATTTTTGGCAAAACATCATATCACCCAGGTGACTCAGTCCCACTGTTGTCCAGATTTGGTGACCTGTGACTTCTGCCTTTTCCCAAAACTAAAATCACCTTTAAAATTAAAGATATTTCAGACCATTGATGAGATTCTGGAATATACAATGGGACAACTAATGGAGATTGGGAGAACTGTGTGAAGTCCCAAGGTGCCCACTGTGAAAGGGACTTAGGTAACATAGTTTTATGTACAATGTTTCTTGTATCTTCATCAATAAATGTCTCTATTTTTCATATTACGTGGCTGCATAACTTCTAGACCAATCTCATATAGATGTCACAGCAGTCTTACGTACTAAAAAAATAGTCATTATCATCATCATCTCAGTTTTTGATAATGAGGACATTAAAACTCATGGAGATAGACTCCACCAAGCTCAGATATCTAATAGGAGGCAAAATTTGAACTCTTCCAGACTTAACATCCGCTGTTCTTTCTATAACATGCACATACACAGTATAAATCACATCAAGAAAGTAACCAAGACAAAAGAAAAACAGTAACTATTGCAAGCATTCCAATTCCAATTGCTAATCTTCAAGCTAATTAGATGCTAACAGCATCAAAAAGTGGAAAACAAACCAACATGAAATGAAATCCATCAGTCCACCAGATTGAACTGGTAGGGGTTTCCTTTACAGAGCTCAGGTTAAGATAGCTGAGGGTATTTGGACCAATACTCTGAATATGCAGGCCTATCAGTCTGGAGGTATCTTTAGAATTCATCAATCTGTAATGTAATATTTTCTTGTTTTTTTAATGTCAAAAGATAATGACAACATGGTAGATGTTAAGGCAACTTACTTTAATCTTAAAACTATAAAGCCTAAAGGATGGACTCACCAATGATCAGCAAAGCTTTAACAGAGTCAGATTTTTTAATCCAAATCAAATTAATCAATGTCTGGTCTGAGTGTCAGTGGCATGCCAGAGCAGGGGCATCTCAGCCAGACCAACCCACGCAGGTAATTGAAGCACCAAGTCTCAGTGCTCCTCAAGAGGAAGACTGAGCCAAAGGGAAGCAGGTGCCAAAAAACAGGGAGCTTCAGGATGTTGGTGTGGCCCTGCTCTTTCTCAAGTGGTACTATTTTTATACTGTGACATTTGAAAATCTGGTGTCACTTAGTGATTTGATGCTCACCCACCTCTTTACCAAGCTGGAGCTCCCTAGGTTTCCATGACACTTATTAATGGGAACGGCAGACTTGTGGCTGCTGGAGGCAGTGGTTATCACAAGGCCCTGGAAGCTGAACCACATCTTTGGTTCAACAACCATATTATGGAGTGGAACAGTTGAAATAAACCATGAGAGAAGAGAGCACGGAGGATGCCCTAGGAAAGGACCAGGATGAAAGAGCAACAGGCAGTTCCCAGACACTGTCTATATTCACAGAGAAAGTTACAAGTTAAGTCCTCTGGGTTTTTAAAAATTGCTATTATTTTTTTATCAATATATATGTGTGTTCAAACACTGTTCTTTATCAGAATTTTACTGGTTATGTCAGTGTAGGTGAAAATTGAGTACTGTAGTTTTACTGATGTTAAATAACCCAAGATGCTCCAGCCCCTAAGGTCACTTAGTCAAGAACAGTTGCACCTTACTTCTTATTTGCTGATTCTTCATGACTGTGACTCACTTTCTATCCGTAACATTATTTCTGGATATAAAGGTGAAAAAAAACTGCATTGTTAAGGTACACTAGACAGCTAGTACCACTAGGCCTCCCCTCTTCCTTACCACACCCCAGGCTGCAGTGAAACCCTGATCACACAGAGGCATCTGGCCATATAGTGCACACAGAGAGGAAATTCTCACACATCTCCCTCATGTGCCCCACCTTCCAACTATCTGACATTGTTTACTGATACTTGGCATTGTAGAAATACAAGCTAGAACACCAACAAGACACTATTTTAAAACTAGCTAGTTGGCAAAAGGTTCTTCGGTTACTTGTTTAATTTTGTTGTTCATGGTATGTAATACCTATGTCTATGGTGGGGGTGGGAGGGTATGGAAAGAATGGACACTCTGATGTTGTAATAGCAACAATGTGAATTGTTCATTCTTCTAGATGAGAACATAGAAATCTGTATTTTAAAAATGTAAGGTTTTTTTTTTTTTTTTGGTGGGATTGTAAACCGGTATAGCCACTATGGAAAACAGTAAGGAAGATCTTTAAATAATTAAAAATAGCCCTTGGCCAGGTAGCTCAGTTGGCTGAAGCATAGTCTTGATACACCAAGGTTGCGGGTTCAGTCACCTGTCAGGGCACATAAAGAATCAACCAATGAATGCATGACTAGGTGGAACAACAAATTGATGTTTTTCTTTATATCTGTCTCTCCTTTCCTCTCTCACTGTATAAGATCAATCAATAAAAATTTTTTTAAAAAAATTAAAAATAGAACTAACATACCGTCTGACAATTTCACTTCTGGGAATATATCCAAAGTAAATGAAATAAAAAAGCAACATTATTTACAACAGCTAAGACATGGACATAATCTGAGTGTCCATCCAATGATAAATGGATAAAAAAACTATGATGTGTATATATAATGGAGTATTATTCAGCCATAAAAAAATAGAAACTCCTACCATTTGCAACAACATGTATCAACCTTGAAGGCATTATGCTAAGTAAAATAAGTCACACAGAGAAACAGAGATACCGGATGATCTCACTTATATGTGGAATCTACAAAACAACAACAATAAAACCAATTCACAGAAAAACAGATTAGACTGTAGTTACCAGAGGTGGAAGGTGGAGGGAAGAGGAATTAGAGGAAGTTGGTCAAAAGTACAAACTTCCAGTTATAAAATAAATAAGTACCAGGGAGATAAATAAGTACCAGGGATGTACTGATGTACATTAACTGGTAGTACCAGGTAATGTACACCATGATAACTACAGCTAAAACTGCCATATGACTTATAGGAAAATTGTTAAGATAGGACATACTTAGTTCTCATCACAAGGAGAAATATCATTTCCTGTTTTCTTCTTTCTTTTCTTTTGATTGTATCTATATAAGAAGGTTGATGTCAGCTGAACCTATAGTAATAATTTCACAATCTGTATAAATCAAGTCATCATGCTGTTACCTTAAACTTATACAGGGATGTGTATCAATTATTTCTTAATAAAACTAGAAAAATATTTTCAAAACCCAAAGTGTTTTGGCTTAATAACTTCCTTTTATAACTCTTCAAGATGTCTGTGATTTTTACTTTAAAAAATTGGCAGGCTTTTTTAAAGTAAGTTTTTTTTTTGTATATATATCTGGCCAAAAGTTTCTATCCCATAATGTTGCTGAGTTTTATATAATAATGACAGAATGAGAACAGACTTTATCCTTAAAAGGTGATAAGCTCATTATATTTTAGTATGTCAATAATACATCAGCAGAGAGCCACTAGAGATAGTATTTCAGGTATTCTGACATAGGAGTATTTTAACATAAAGTGTAAAAAGAGGGCTAAAAGATTATTCGAGTAAAAACTATATATTTCATAGAGCAAGAAGTTGGTCTAAGATTGAACGAAAAATAACAGTAATTATCTCTGGGTGGGAGAACGACAGCAGACTTTTATTTTCCTCTTATTGCTTATATTTTCTAATTTTCTACAGTGAACATGACCTGTTTAATAATAAAGGGAAATGTGTTCCAAAAACATAAAATATTAACACTAGCCACCTAGAACTTGAATTAAATGTCACCCTGACACTGTCACAACTCAGAGCTATGTTCTAACCAATAGATGAAACCACATTCTGGTGACGAAATCCCCATACCAACCAACATGCAGGAAATCATGCCCTGCATTAAGACATTTATAATAGTGCCTTAGAAATGGCACTATTCTTAGTCCTCTGTTGTTCTGTAACACTGTAAATTTCATTAACTATGAATTCTCTTTAATGAAGGGAGAAAGATAATATGATTATATCCAAAACTGGATAAATTTATTTAAATTTCCAAATAAAATATTTTGGGTGTGCCAGTAATTCTTCCATACCTCTATTTCTGGAATAAATTTACTTTCAAATGTATATGCTATATCATATAGATACACTCACACATATATACACACATGTATGTGTATATACGCATGTGCCCACACACGTGTGTGTGTGTGTATAGTTCACAATAACAGACCTACAGCTGGCTACCAAGCTCTTTATCTGTTATAAGGATAGAGGATTCTCTCTTGAAGTTGTAAACAAGCAAAGTTCATGGAACTTTAGGATATAATCAAGTCTCAACTATGTTAGTACACTGAAATATGCATTACTGAATGTTGAACTGCAAAATATCTCACCAAAAGTGCACCCCCCCAAAAAACACCCTTCTGGGGTTAAAGGGGAGCCAGTGGAATTAGTAAATCAAAAATTCCACTAAGACTTTAATCTCAAATTTAGAACTTGGCCTCAGGAAATCTTTGCCACAAGGAGACTCATGATGTCTCCTCCAACAGCCTCATTTATAAAAGAAACCTGAGATTTTCAAGACTGAGCAGTCCACCCTGAGGTCTCGAACAACTGAGTAGCGGAGCAGGGCCTACATTCCCAACCGGCTACAGTGGCCATCCTGCTGTTCTGTAATTACTTTTCTCCCTTTAGAAATCATTCTTCTAATTAGCTTATTTCCAATTTTCCTTGGAAGCTAAGAAAAAATTGTAACAATTAACAAAATTAAGCAAAGGAACATAAACTTCCCTAAGGTAAAACTCTCTAGTCTCTCTCAGTCTCCATGGAAGTCACCTCCTGTTCATCAGATTCTTTTGCTCCCGGTTTACAATATAGTGGAATATCAAAGAGGAAGTGGTAGACTAGAAATGTGGAGATTAAAAAAAAGCCTGCATGATCTGCAAACCCCAAAGTCCTTGCTCAGATATCTAAGTGTGCTATATTGCTAATGCCACACTGCTCCCCACACCACACCTTGGAGAAATGGGAGATGGTCAGGAAGCTGAGCCCAAGTCCCATTCATCAGGCTTTTGGGAAAAGCTTTCCTTCTTTGAAACTCTCTCTCCCAAGGCACATGGCAACAACTGTTCTTCATCAAAAGCAAACATATTCACAAACAGCCTGATATCCCTCACACAAAAAATTTCTATTTTGGGAGGTTCAGAGGTTCATATGATTGCCTTTAACTGATAACTGAAGATTAAAGTGGACTTCCAAGCACAGCAGTGAAAAGAAATTGATGGAGCAGCTAGGGTACTCTTCCCTAAATGCCGCATATGAGCATGTGTCATTTATTTTTATACAATTCATTTCATACCTTGCACCTTGGTACTTTGAGAAAAGAAACAAGTTCCAGCAGGGGGAACAGATAATTCCATTTGGCAATGTAATAATGTCTGGGGAAATGTGGGAAAAGGCAGTGGCAAACTTCTGCAAAGTGATTTTAAAAGAATCACTGACCAACGATTGCTCTTCTCTATGGTTTGTTCACAAAGAGACTCTCCTATCAGGATAAAGAGCTCACTGCCCGGCAATCTAATTCAATTTTCACAATGGGAGTGTAGTACATAAGACATTCTGTACCTGGCAATTAGTCTTCAAACACTTCCACTGAGATACGCAGCCATTCCATGGCAACCAGGATGAGGACACACGTACCACTGAGTGTAAACAACTTTGAACAATTATACACTGCGGGAAACAAGGGAGCTGATGGTTGCAAACTGGATATGTGTTTGATATGTCTCCGTGTTTGTGTATGTGGAGAAGTGGGAGAAAATGAAAATACTGTAATAAGAGTTATTTTTTTAACCTCAGGCATCTATAAAGCTTGTTTTGATGAAATTATTATGTCTGCTCTTTAACATCCTTCCACTACTTTTTGCTTAAGCAAAGGATTTCAGTTGTTCCATCCTAGCATCTAAGTTACCACTGATAATACCATTTTTTTTTTAAAAATTAAGGATTTCAAATTGTAGACAAATTTTCAAGTTTTGCCCTTCCCCCACTCCAAATACACATAAACGGACCATTTATTGATCTTAGCCAGCTCAACTAGGCAAAAGGCATAATCCTCCCCCTGCCATTCTAGAAGGAATTGTTAAGAAGCCAATCCCTGCAGAGCTCAGATGTAGGAAATCTATCATAAGGTACCTGACAGTAGGAACTGTGCTTTGCAAGTAGCATATTCTACTAGACCATTTTTTCTTTAGAGTTAACATTTCTGTGTTATCTAGTCATTTAGAAGTAATAGAGCTCTTTAGACTTTTACAACACTCAGCCATTTGCAGTGCATTGCAGGAAAAAGCATTTCATTATTTATCATAAATTACTCAGAGCTGCTCACTGTGAAAGATGAGCATCACTGTGATACCACAGAAAGTCAGAGAAGCCTACAAAACCAAGTGATGAAGGGGAAACACAAATTTAATAGTGACTTTGTTAAGACCTGACCTACAGTTCTGTCTCCTTCCTTTCAAAAATCTCTTTTGAACATACACACAAAGACCCAAATAACTAAAAAAGACTGCCTTTACCTAAGTAAAAATTTTAGATAAACTGAAAATATTCCAGGCAAATAACAAGTATATGTTAGCTGGCTTATTATAAATGTTGACACCAGTGAAAATTATCTGATCAGTGAAAAACAGAGGAGAGATGCTATTAGCAATCAACACTAATTTAACTTCTGCACTTACACAGTGTTACAGCCCCTCTGTCTGGTAACAATGAGCAACCAAGGAAGCTGGCTAGAGTGATGAATCTGATTTTAATCTGGAGGTTCTTCTTTATGGTGAACAAAGTGGGTGCCAAGTAATTTTGGCTGTTGATATATGTAAATGAATGGATGTGGTTCTTATGTCTATGACAGGAGCTCTCTGGCAAGCTTAGGGAGAGCCTCATCTTATCACAGACCCCTGCTTTGGGGTTCCTGAAGCAGCAGCATCCTCTTCTCTCATTCCTCATTACACAGTGAGGGTATTCAAGGTATCAACAGTACCACTGCCTTTTGAATGCTTTGCATTGTCAACACATGGCCCCAAAAAGTACTGAGGGGCCTCTGGAAAGATCTCAGATGAAACCAAAAGAGTGACGTGGCCATGATTTGACAAAGGAGTTTTTGCCTCTGAAAAAATCTGATGGCAGTCACAGGTTACTTAATTTAGGTGAAGCAGTAAAATCAAGAGATTCTTCTTGTTACTTTTCTGTACATCTCTACTTGCAAATGTTTAGACATTTGAAAGTTCCTATTTTGGGTTAAATCTAAGGCTGTGACGATGTGTCTACGGAAAGACTAAACATTTTAAAACACTGAGTCTACTGCTTTTTGTAGCACTTTTGAAGAGGCACTAGAATAAAGTTAATACTTAAAAATATTCAGCATATGTCAAAGACCACATCTTTAAAGGATTTGGGACAAATTAGCCTTGGAGAATCTTTAGAATTTACTACTAGCTCCTCCCTTTAAATCATCCTAGAGATCTTGCATCTTCTGAAAATTCTACAGACACTGTGCCAATTCTTTGCACCAATCCTGATTGTGGTTTCCCATGGCAGCATAGGTATGTCTTCCCAAGACCTCCCTCCTTTATCAGGCCCTGACTTAAGGAAAAGGTGAGGCTGCCTCACTACTTCCAGGACAGACCCTCTCTGCCCACCAGACCAGACATGTCACTGGCTGCTCTGATCACTACTTTCTGAAATGGCCTAATATACTTTTCAGGTGAAATCACATGCTTCGGCATTTAAATATTCTCTAGGACGTATGTTCTGGTCTTCTTCACAAAACTGTAAGTGCAAACAATTGACTATCTTTCTTATGCATGATACACTCAAATGCTTGCAGAACTGTGATAGTCTCAGACACAAGTATGCTTTTACATGTGTGAAACATGTGACAGCTGTGGTAGCCTACAATGAATCAGAAACACTTCAGATATGGTGAAAGAAAGTTTTATGTAATATAAACACAAGGTATCCACTCAGAAAAGCCTAAATTGAAAAGGAGTATGGGTATCTGCATAGTCTCATTAAGCTGGGATCTTGAGAACAAAGGGAGCTCCTGAAGCCTGGAAGCCCATCCAGTTTGTCACACTTCTGGGCATGAACAAAAAACTGTATTATGATCCAGTGTCTGTAAATAAAAAAATCCATAAACTCAGACCACAATCCTGGTAACATGAAGTATAGGCCAAAGAAATGTTTTGAAATACTTCTCTTATATTATTAAATTTGTACTGATGCAGACAAAAAATACACAAAATGTATGCATAAAGCTCAATGAATTTTGCCAAATGGATCTCCCCCAAGTAATAACCCCCAGATCAAGAAGCAGAGTATTAACAATACCCTAAAGTTTCATATCTTGGGTCAACTTCCACTCACTACCTGCCTCCTCCCCAGAGATAATCACTATTTTGACTTCTAACATTAAACATTATGTAAACAGAATCATTTGTTGTTCTGACTCTTTTTGCTCACCAATGTATTTGAGAGCTACCCTAAAAGAATTTGAGCATAAAGGGTGTGTGTCCCACAAATCACCATTTTCCATCAGCTTAAGGAATTGAGCTACCTGTAGTCCAACCACCTAACTTTATTACATGAATAAATACCTTGTGATTCTGGGACAGCCTTACAGCATCTAATAAATCTTTGAAGTGGTCATTCCACCTGTTTTTATTTGATCTAACCCTCCCTTCTCAGACCCAGCATTACAAACTAGTCTTTGCATTTTCCTTTCATTTGACCTGCAAAATAGACCAGGTAATTGGTTACTATACACATATTTGATTGATTGATATTGGCTATATCCATCTGTAGCAATTCTATTAAAGACTGCCCCATATCTTCAGACTTGAAAAGCCATTAAGTAACTTATTAAACTTCCATCTATTTTATTCCTGTAAGGTCAAGGCTAATAGTCCAAGGCCCAGGGTAAGACACTCTGCCTTCAATAAGGCAGTATTTCCCATGAGCAAATGAAATGAGTTGGTATTTCTACACATCTACATTTCATAGCAGAACCCCAACGCAGTCAGCACTTCACTGCTGCCACCATCAATTGACACACAAACACCGAAGACAAAAAAAAAAAATGAAAGTCTTCACATAACCAAAACCAAAAATTGAACTGATTCTGATTCATGGAGCATATTCTTTATTTCCTCAAAAGTAAAAAAAAAGAAACAAACAAACAAAAAAACCAACAACAACAAAAAAACCCTCTAATAAAAGAGATAATTCATGACTACTGTATAAAGCTTAGAAAATAGGCCAAATTCAATACATTATGTAGCAGTCCTATCACACAATACAGAAATTACCACCATTAAGAATTTGGTGCACTTCCTTTGAACATAGTTACTATATATTAAATCTGTATATTAATCTATGTAGCTTAGTATAATTGGCATCGAATATAATTTTCCACCAAGAGTTTTAGGTAATTATGTAATAAACATTTTCCAATATTCTTAAAATTAGTAAAAACTCAATTTAATCACATTGTAAACCTACTATGTAGAGAAAGGAAAACTTATTTTATTATTTTAATCTAAAGCATACAAATGCACAATCACTTGACAAATATTTGCCTAAAGAATACAAGGCTTTTCTCTTGAGTAAAGCCTTTCCTTTATCCTTCTGGTAAAAAAATCATGCCCAAAATGTGTGCTGCAATTTTCCAGTTCCAGCATATTCATTGTGGAATGAGAATGCAAAGCCACAAGTGAAGTCCAAGTTCACATTTTTTATGGATATGTAAACATTTATATTCTTCCTTAAACTTGCCCACAATGTGTTCAACAACCATGTTTAAGTGACTTATCTTTATGGAGTATATCCAAAATAATCAACTTATTTCTAACAGAGACCACAACAAATTCATTAGTTTGCACACTATTTAAATACAACACTGATATAAACAGGTTTGGGAGCTAATAAAACATGTAATACTAAGTAAACATACCTATCATTTGAAGGCAAAAGCCCTAACAACTGGAGTGATTTAGCATGAAGTGAGCATTTACCAGTTTTTTAACACAGAACTAGTCTCCTGAAAAGTCAGTTCACTAGAACTCGGTAAAGATAGTGTTTATCAGCATTCTTCCACCCCATTTTCACTTTATTTCTAGAGTCTCTAGATCTTGCCATCATGCTGACAAAAACGTTTAACAATAAATTTGCGTAAATGATCTCATTTCCCCTCTTCTTTATGAGCACAGCTGTCATTCTTAGTCTACAGGATTTGTGCACAGTCTTAAGGGATTTTGAAAATATAGGCTTCCTAACAAAGTATTCTGATCCATCAGCATGGCTATTCAAAGGGTACATAACTCAATCTTAGTATATGACTTAGTTCTGTTTTCTTCTCATGAATTTACAAGAGTAAAAAGCCCAATCATCTTTCATTTTAACCAAAAGAATATTTTTTCTTTGTGACCTCTGCTACACAGAAATGCCAAACACATAAGCAATGATCAGGCCCAATTTGTGCTTTCCTTGGTAGACCATCATGGTCTCACCAATAGTCCTCCTTAGGACCACTGGCTAGTCAAAGGTGGGTATCTTGTAAATTGTGCCGAGAGGAATTCAGATGTTCTGCAGGAGACACTGCATGTAGTGCAACACCCGCATTTATTTAGTAGCATGGGAATTTGAATGTCTGTAGAACTACAAAGCATCACTCCACAGGTTCTGACACATTTCACTTGCCAATCTCAGCACGTGACGTGGTGACTTCTATAATCAAAGCAAATTTGGAATGTGCAGAGAAGACAATTTTGGTGACATTCTAGGAATCAGAGAAAGTCTGTAACTGTTTACTGTCATTCTATTGAATCATGTACAAGCAGCCACAGGGGAAAACAAGAGTTGAGAAGATCAAGGGATAGAAGTGTAGGAGCCCTAACTGGTGTTGCTCAGATAGGTCGATGATTTGGTTCTAGGTCAGGGCACAGGCCTGGGTTGTGGGTCAGGTCCCCAGTTGTGGACGTGCAAGAGGCAATGGATCAATATTTCTCTCTCTCTCTCTTCCTCCTGTTCCCTCTCTATAAAAATAAATAAAACCTTTAAAAAATATCTTTGGTTGAGATAGCCCCTAAATTTCTCTATGAACTGAAAACCAAGATGATTTCTCTGGTTAAAAAAAGGCTTCCTTTTACCACAGCAAAAAAAAAAAAAATGATGTACAGAGCAGATGTGCCATTTATGGAGTTTACAATGGCATATGCCACAGTCAATGAGCAACAGACTTGAACAGGGCAATGTACACTGATAAGGCCACACTGTATCAATGGGTTAGGATTTGTGGTGGGAGAGATTGCCTGCAAAATGGTGTTCTGATCTTCCTGATCCTTCAAACTATGCCACTTGGGAATGTCCTAGGTAAACTTTAAAAGCACTCTAAGTCCAGCTAATTCCCTGCATGATTGAGATAATCAGACCTACACTGCAGGCCTAGACGGTTGTCTTTGAGTCCTTGTTTCAATAAGTATATATGACAAACTATGTAAAGGGCTGGTCCTCCTGGCACACAGTAAAACTCTACAAATGACAACTGTAGTTTCTATTATTGCCTCAATTCTCAGGTCCTTTCCAAGGCTGAGATTCTGTAAAAAGTCCTTCCACATTTCAAAAAAGAAAATTCAAGGCAAAGAAGTTAACAGAATTAGACCAAAAATGATGAGGAGGGTGTAGTTTTTCTTTTAGTGAACTTCAAACTCCCTGGCAAACCATAGGAAGATCATGCCAAGGATCACATGTGGTCATGGGAAAGGTATCTTAGGAGGTAAGCTGGCATATTCAATGACCCTTATCAAAGGTTTGACATAAAAATTGTATTCTGATAACCATGGCTATAATGTTTTAATGCTAAAGTAGCTGCACAGATTCAGATGACCTTTTATTTTTATATATGCTCTTATAGCCTATACTGCATCCATGATATACATATATTATCACTTCCAGGGAAAGGCCTCAAAGACAAAATCTTAGCATTGGAAGCTGTTAAACTTCTATTATTAAACTTAATTCTAAATGTCCACTGAAAGTTTGTTTTTGACTAGCCTGCTTTTATGCCTGTGCATGACAATCTATGATTTATGTATAATTACCAACTTGTCTTGAAAAATAAAGACTTATAACAAAAGAAGTTATACTTTGAGATATAATTTAGGAGACAGTTTCCAACCAACACAAGCTTGAAGCAAAATGTTTTGAAAATATTAATATTAATATTAAAGTTCCCCAAGGTACAAAGGCATACATCTAAAAGAACTCTCTGATGGATGCAAACAACTAATCTTCTAAAGCCTAAATCACAATAACTCCTAATTTAAGAGGGGAACAGACTGCAATGCAAACTGCTGGTTTTAACGTTTTTCTCCAAACTACAGACTCAATGAAAATAAGACAGTGTGGGAAAAGAACAAAAAGGAGCCATGAGGCCTTCTTTATCAAGAATTTTCAGATTTCTATAGATTTCAGATATCCAGATAATCCAACAGTCTCACTCGTTTCCCCCCAAATTTCAGTTCTTCTCTTTAATAAACATATGCCCAAAATAGGTTTTAAAATACATCTACCAAGCAAAGAATGAGAAATGATGTGTTGCAGTTTGTGAGTAAAGTTCCAATGTGATTTGAGGTAGATTTCTGCACCGTATTCTACTGTGTGTGCCAGGTATCAGAGAGGAACCCAGTGGAGGTCCCAGGGCATACAAGAGTAATAATCTCTCATTGTGATGAAAGATCCCTCAAGCCTGGTAGCAAACTATTTCCAATATCTCAACTGAATTCAATGGCTAAAAATACCTAGTCTGTCCACTTCCCATTTCTCTTGACATTAAAACGGTAGAAGGTTTTGCAGCTCAAATGGTATATGAGGCAAGTTATGCCCTGGCTGGTGTGGCTCACTTGGTTGGAGCATCATCCCATGGACCAAGATTACAGGTTCAATTCCCAGTCAGGGCACATACCCAGGTTTTAGGTTTGATCCCGTCAGGCCACATACAAAGAAGATATTTGGTTGATATTTCTCTCTCACATTGATGTTTTTCTTTTTCCTCCTCCTTCTCTCCACCCCCCTCCTTTCTCTCTAAAATCAGTGAAAAAAAATGTATCTGGGTGAGGATTAAAAAAAAAAAAGAGAGAGAGAGGCAAGGTATTATCACCCTCTTAATCCCAGGGGAGGAAGTTAAGGTTCAAAGAGATCAACCTGGTTCTTTGAGGTTGCACAACTATCACAGGACTCAAGACTACAAGTTTTTTTGTTTATTTGTTTAGTTTTATATTTTTATTTGTATTTGTACATAGGACAAGGACACCTCAACCCCCTTCAACATAGGCCCCTAGGGACCTCACACAGTTCTCCCAATGACCACCAGTTGCCCCACTGCATTCTCCTGAATTTCATCAATTGTCTGAAATCTCTTCCCCTTCAACAGTGATTTCAGGTATGGAAAAAGCCAGAAGTTGCAGGATGCCAAATCTGGGCTATAAGGGAGCTGAGTCGTATGGGTAATATGATGTTTTGCCAAAAAACTCTGCATGAGACGTGACGAATGAGCAGGAGCATTGTCATGATGAAGCTGCCAATCACCTTTTGCCCATAGCTGTGGCTTTCAGAATCATCCGAATAGTTTCCATGGAGAAATGTTCAAGCTTAACGCAAAATCTGATGCCAATTCACTGTTCTACTTACTCATTTTGAATGTGATAGCCACACAGTACACATGTTCACTCAATGGCATCTACCACCCCAATTACTAGAACACTGAAGTCATTTTGCACTCATGTGCATTCCAGGCCACTCTCCTTGGCTGCCCGGTTGCATCGATGTCGTGCAAACTGTTCTAGTTATATTAACAATGGCTGGACTTTTTCAGGACAGATGTAGATAAACACACAAATCTTTGTCACCCTTCCATGAAAGTCATTAAAAAATATGGTCATGGGTGATTCACGTTTTCCATATATTACCTGCTAAAGGAGTCACTTTCTCAACCTACCTCCCTTTAGCCAGCTGGTTGTTCACCTGCCTCCCTGCCCCCAGTGTGATGAACATAGTGAAAAGGTCACAGCCACCAGGCTAAGCTCAAGGAAGCCTGCACATGTCTGCAACCACACTCAGGGTAACAAGCCTGTTTATGCCAGTTGTCCCTATTGTAATTATGTAAGTTAGTTCAATTTTATGTAAGCAAACAATATATGATTGTGGAAATGAAAGATAATTGTATCTTTTGTTAGAACATGGTTGAATGTTTTAAGGAAATTCCAAATGGTAAATTGCTTTAAAAAACAGAAGGAAATTATGATGAATTATATGGGCGAGAAATTTTTAAAGATTTCAGGGCAGGGGTATATTGTAGTATCTATGAAGAATTTGGGTTCAGGTTCCTTTACAAATACTTTTAAAGAAAAAAAACAGGTAATTAGAGGTATGGTTTATGAAAAAAACTGAAAAGATGTTATGAAAATATAGATACATACTCAAGAAAAAGCCTTGGCCCTACATCAAGGTATGGGAGAATGAACACTGTACACGTTTTAAGTTTTATTTGAATTTTCTGCTTTTTGAACCATTACTTTTATAATCTATTTAAATTACCCAAATACCAGCATTTCAATGCCCAAAATCAATGTTAAATATTCATTAAGATGAAAACAGTATTATATGAAAGTATATAATAGCTTATGCTCAATTATACAGTTTTGTTGTGGACTTAAATAAGTGCTATCAACATTAGTATGACTGGTATACTAATCTATGTAGGATGATAAATGGCTATTAGTCTTCCACCAAGTTTTTGGAATCCCTTAAAAAAATTAAAAAAGTAAAAAAATAAAGCACCAGGACAGTTAAGTAGTTCAACTGCTCAGACAGGGGTAAAAAAAAACCTCTAACTTTCTACATCAACTTAAACAGTCTAATGTCTTATTAAAAAGATTGACTTTTAAAACAATTCAAAAGTCTACAAAAGGCTTTCAGAAACAGTCATGATTCAATTCCATGAAAGACTCAGTAAGGGAGAAGTGCATGAAGTTCTCAATGAAACAAATGTGAAAATGGAAATCCAAACTAAACGTGTCCTAAGACTTTCATTAGTAATTGTATGAGCAGGAAACATTTATTGGGTATTTTTTCATCCAGATATTTTAAAACTTTTAACTGAATCTATTCCTCCCTCCTGCCTTCACTGTATACATGCTTCTAGAGGAAAAATTTTCCTGCATGTAGACAAGTAAAAGCTCTACAATCTCAAAATGTCTCAGTGGTACTTGTCAACACAGTACCAGCTCTGTGCCTCACAAAACACAAACGTCCTAAGATAAAAACAGATTCAAAGGGAGAAGAAAGAATTTTGGCTCTAGTCATAAGCAATTCAAATGCATTTTGCAGACAAAGATTTATGGCTCTTCCCTTGCTCTAGTACATTTCAGGGCCAACTTTCATGTTCCATTTTCGATACTCCCAGATAGAAAATTGAGATATGTTTGGCACTGGATCTGAGAGGTTATAAGTAAAGAATTTCTACAAAAGAAGCAAGATAGAAATCAGCCTTTTTCTCACTGTGGTATGGAGAGGAGGAAGGGTTCAGAGGTGAGAAAGATCTTGTTCCTCTCCACACTAGACCTCCCAGGATAGCACTGGTTTCAAACCCTACTCCAGCAGCCTTGCTTATGACCCAAACCTGATTTAGAAAACTTGTTTTCTTTAGTAACAGAAGATGCCACAAAGTAACTTTGTTTGTTTGCTTGTTTCTCTTTCTTTCTGACAAGCTTGTAGATCAACACTCTGCATTAAAAAAGGCTAGAGGTAAATACCACCAATATGAAGGTAGCTGAATTCACAAATCAGACCTGTAGAAAGGAATCTCAATTAGCATGGCCAATCCCTCATCTCAGCCATGAGAAATTGAAAAGGAAGGCCTAAAGCACAGGCATAATGCACTGAGACCAAACTAAACAAGGACATAAAAAGCCTTGTCAGTTCTATCCTGACCCCCAGTCCCTTTTCTTCCATTTGAACCGTAAGTGTCTAAAAAGTGAAATGTACAGTAAGACTGAATGAAGCAGAAGTGTCTCATAACCCTGTATTAAGGCCAAAGAAAATCAAAACATACTCAAGTTCAGCATGTGCTCATAAAAAAAGCTCTCAATTGGATTTCATAAGAAATATTGATCTTGAGCTTTGAATCCTCACTTTGGCTACCACACATGATCAGGGTCAGTACCTTCTATGCTAAAATTCCTTTGAGGGCCTGATTCATGTATATAGGAGACAATATATAGGAGTGAGTTTATTTAAACAAATTATGTATAAGGCTGCTTATAAAAGCAACCAAGAGTACCCTTATTCAAAGATTAAAGATGTTTAAAAGGAACCAATAGGAAAATAGTCAAAGAGTGTCAATGGCTCTCTTCAAAATTACAAAAGGTATGTTGGGGTAAACTTTTATTTAAACAGATTTGGTTATATAAAAATTACTCTAGTACCATGTTTAAACATGAATGATATATTTTAAATATATTTCTTCACTAACTACATTATTCAAGTTTTGTGATCTTACTCATTGGTATTAACTATGTACTTTCCAAAAAATTACCCATTAAAACTGGCTCTTTGCCTTTAATATCTGAACTTAGCCAATGACTCTAATCTTTTTAGCTGTTAGAGAATTTTGCTGAGTAACATAACAATTAACACTTGTATTGACATTCTACATATGTGTTTCAAGTCTAAAAACACAACTCAATATGATGTAAAAGACTGTCTGACACTGATCAAAATTACTGTTCCTCTGCTGTCTGTAGTAAACGTCTCCTTGGCTTGAAAAATCTGTAAACTAACCTATACTTTTAGATGCAAAGTGCTTCAAAGATATTTTTGGTAAAATAATCTACTAGTGGCAATATGTTTCAAGTACTTGTTTCTAAAGCATCTGAAGGTAAGGCTGATCCTTGGCAACTAACTGGGAACTCCAGAGATCCCAGTAACAGAGGAAAGTTTTGGTTCAGCTCATAGTCTAAAGGTTGGAAGATGAAAAGAGTCAACTTCCAAACTCTTCCCCTCCTTTTGCCTCTCAAGTGTAACATTTCTTTATTTCTGATCCTACAAAAACATTAGAAACAGACTTCTAAACTGAGCCTTCCACATAACAAAACGGCTTTTACCTGCAAAAATCCTATTATCCATTAGCAAGTGTTTATTCTAGAGTGAATAAACCTCTTCTGCTCCAAAGAGTTATGCTGCCTTCATACACAGAATGCTTCTGATTGACCTAAGATGAACACAATGGACATTCATTCCATAAGCTTTGAGGTGTTCAGTGAAGAGCAAAGACCTTTACCATTAAAGAATTAGTGAGTCTCAAGAAAATAGAGTATCATCCTTAGCTGTCTGTAGGTGCTACAACATAATCCATGACCAGGAAGGAAGGAAGGAAGCAAGGGAGGGAGGGGAGACAAGACTAGACAAAGAAAGAAAGAAAAGAAGAAAGAGAAAGGAAAAGAAAACTACTGAACTATGGAGGTGAGAGCTGGACTAAAGAGAAATTTCTCTCCTGGGAACTTAAGTGACATAATCAAAACAAGTAAAAAATATAAATACCAGACAGGACATTATTCTTCAGCCCACAGCAGCAGTGTTGAAAATCTTTCAAATAAATCTTTATTTCAGTTTGCTAATCATCCTGCAATCTTGGACCAAAATAATAATTAAACTATACTTTTTTAATTACTATATAACCTATGTATTTAAACTCATCTTTTATGGAAACTACATAATCTTCCTTTCAATAAAATTTTCCTTGTTCATATATGCAAACCATGTCAGTTTCTGCTAGACTGCATGCTTCTATTTTATCACTTAATTTGACTTCTTATTAAAGGTTTAGAAAAGAACAATACCTGGACTTCAGATACACATAAAACAAATACTTCTTATATGTCTATGTGAACATTGACACCATTAACAGATCCCTCCCCTTTTTCCTTGGGGCTGAGGGCTCTGTCAATAATCATTATTTATTAAACAGTCTGCCATCTCTTCTAGAGAATGTAAGAATGGAGCGTGGAGGGGTAGAAATTATTACCCTGGGCTTTTCTTTAAAGACCTCCAGAATGGAACACAAGGAAACCAATTGAAAAAGAACTTAAAATACCTCCCCACCCCCAGTCCTATGTGCATGTTATCCCTACCTCCCCCCCCCTGCACACACACAAGGTTGAGAAGTATACCCACACTCCATTTTTCTTATAAACTGTCAAAAGAAAAGGTAAAAAAATTCTGGGGTCTTCAGCACAGACACACATATTTACAATCCACTGAATATGTTCACACATACACTTGTACATCCTTTATACCTTCACGGAACTCAGGCTAGATTTGTTGAGAGAAGCCTCTAAACACCTACTAAGAAAATGTGTTCTCAAAAATAACTGCTTCAGTCAAAGGAGAGGGAAGCAGCAAGTTACTGATTTGACTGCCATTCTGGTTTGTAGCTGTCTCCCTCCTTTCCCTCCTCTTCCTGTCTCCCAACTGACATGTAGCCTATTTTTCCCAAAGTAGAGTAAGGAAAGGCATAAGCAATTTCTCTCTTGGACCTTACCCGCAAACACAGTAACTCCTAAATTTAAAAAAAAAAAAGTCATCAAGTTGTCAAGGAATAACACCCAGAGTAAAACCACAGGTCAGGAAAATGAGAAATTACCAGATGACTGAAAGCAACTCAGATATTCCTACTGAAGAGTTAATGATGTGCACTCTTCCTTTTCCCCAGATGTTATAGCTCAAAACAGAAATATACACTTAAAACAGCACAACCAAGCAGTTTTTGGAGAATAGCCTTGCACAGAACTTAAACTAGGGGTTTAAGGG
Source organism: Phyllostomus discolor (assembly GCF_004126475.2). Taxonomy (NCBI): domain Eukaryota; kingdom Metazoa; phylum Chordata; class Mammalia; order Chiroptera; family Phyllostomidae; genus Phyllostomus; species Phyllostomus discolor. Next base: position 116,011,538 of record NC_040907.2, read on the forward strand.
GTTTGTCCTAAATAACCTTCACAGGTTATATAAAATGTTCCCATATCCTGATCAACAGTCATGTCAAGAAGCTTCCTAAGATTTCCTTAATATAAAAACAAGGTAAGGAGTAAGGATGGGAGGTCAGTCAGTCATCTAAAACATGTACAAAGATGTAGAGAAATATACACCTCTATACAAATAGAAAGCTATCATGCTTGGGGTAAACTGGCCAATACTGGCAGCAATCCAGCTGAGGTTAAAGATGCTACATTCAAAGTGTGACCTGTTTAAAAAGGGTTGTATGTTCCCATGTCACCTATATTTTTCAGACACAGGAGAGGAGATTAGGTTCACACCCCACCTTTGGGAAAGGAACAAAAGCAAATGCTTGGCAAGCTGAAAAAAACTCCTCCTTCATCAGGATCCCAGAGGCAGCAGCTCTGTAAGGCTCTCTTCATATTTCCCCTAGTTCACTCACTCTTGGTGGCCACAGAATCAATTTTCTACGTCTTGGAATGGCCACGGGCAAGCGGCGATCAGTTTAGCCCTAGGCTACAGACAGTCCCCTTTCCCTACCTCTCCCAACAGCTTCAAATTAACCCTTGCTGATCCCTGTCAGGGTCAGGGCTGCTCTAAGTGTCTACAGCTTCCTTCTAACAACACATGCATGAAATCATCATCCCACCACCCTCCATAGCCCCACAGGGGCATAAAACTTCCCATGGTGGTTTACCGTCGGTCAATTTGCATTTGCTTTTCTTTCTCTCCTTCCTTTGGGCAGGGAAGGGGCTCAGAGCGTGTGGGAAGGCCCTCCCTCCCTTCCTCCCTCCTCAGCTCCCTTAAGGAGCCGGATCCCATAGCCGGCCAGCAGGTCTGCAGTGAGGAGGCATTGCTCTGCGTTAACCCTTTGAAGGGATTTAGGGGATGAGCTCTCATTTGGGACCCACTGAAGCAGGGCAGGTGGAGCTTGACAGTCTGCCCCCCATCCCACACATAAACCCAAACAGACAGGAACCATTTTACTCCTTTTTGGCCAGTTTTAACTATCTATCTCACTATGTGTTCCAAACCTGGAACGGGGTGGGGGATGTTAGAAGACAGGCAGCAGGGGAGAAAGACAGCAGGAAGAAAGGAAACTCAATAGTAAATCAGAGACCAGACAGCGTTTACTTACGAAATTTGGGGCTGGTGCTAGTTTCTGGCGTGGTGGTGGTAGAGGAGGAAGACGAGGTGGTGGTGGAAGAGGAGGAAGATGAGGAGGAGGAGGAGGAGGCAGCGACAGCATCCTGAAAGGGAGACAGGGTCCAGGAGGGAGTAGAATCATGAAGGTAGGAGGAGGTAGCGAATGCCGCAGTGGGCCAAGAGGGCATTGCCTGGGTACTGGGGGTTCCTTGCACTGGGGGTCGGGAGCCTAGTGTGCTGCTACTGAAGAAAGGGGCCGTCGTGGACATGACCGTCGGGGGACCCGCAGTGTTTCGTGCTGTAGTGGAGCGCGGGCTGGCCCTAATGGGCACTCGGTGCCCCGGGAAGCGAGTGGGAGCCCGCGTGATGGTGGTCAGGCGGGTGCTAATCCGGTTGGGCGTCCTGGAAGAGGCGGCACTGCCGGAGGAGAGGGTAGCTGGGGACGTGGTGGAAGTTGTCGTGGTAGTTGTCTCCATGGCCTTGGGGAAGGAGCTGGGCTTGGAGAGGAAGAAGGGGTCCTGGCCCATCCCCTTGGAGTCCACCAGGTCGGTGGGCACGTATTCCTTGACGGAGCCCACCACGATCCATTTGAGGAGCATTAGACTGAGCCCCAGGCCGATAAAGCCGATGAAAAGAGGCACCACGCACAGCCACGTCTGCTGCCGGTTCCACACGATGCAGTCGCTACAGCGTAACTCCCGGGGGGGCTCGGCCGCCCCTTCGCCGCCGCCGTCCGGGCCCCCGCCCGCTGCCGCCGCCGCCGCCGCAGCCGCCGCGGTGCCCTCCTCGGCCGAGGCGGCGGCTGCCGAAGCGGCTCCAGGTGGCGAAGCAGCGGCCGCCCCTTCACTCATCCTAGGAGCCGGTCTTCACCTTCGCCCCCCGAGGGCCGCGCCAGAGGCATGAGGCCGCGCCGGCCGGGCGCGGGCACGGGCTCCGGCGGTGGCGGGCTCGGGCTCAGGCAGCGGCCGCGGCGGCCGCATGCAAATCGGCTCCCTGCCCCCACGCCCCTCCCCCCGAGAGGCGGGCGGCGGGCGGGGTGGAGAGGAGCGGGGGAGGGGACGCGGGCCGGGAGGGAGCGGCTAGGAGCGCGGAAGAGGGGCGAGACGGCCCCCGGCGCTGCGGATGGTTCAGGGAGCGGCAGGGCGCGTCTGCAGCCCGCCAAGCGGCCTCCTGCGGGCCGGGACCCCGGGTCTACTGAAGCTGCTGAGACTGCTGCTCCTGCTGCTGTTGCTGCCGCCGCCAGCCGCTAGCATGTGCTCCAGCCTCGCCAGCATCCTCAGGGCGCGGCGCGCCGGACCCGCTCCCCCGGGCGCCCGCCCACGCTGCCGCCCGGCCCCCCGCGGCCTTCAGGAGCTGACCTGCCCGGCGGTGGACTGCCGAGCGTCGGAGAGCTGCATTCCGACACAGGGGTCGGCCTGGCCGCCTCAACCGCCGGACTTGAAGCGCAGGGAGTCCAGGCGGCGAGGTGCACCTGTTCTTCTGCCGGCCCGCAGCCAACCCTCGGCCAGCACTCTCTGGGAGAGACCAATCCGAGCGCAGCGCGGAGGGCGAGTGGCCGGGCTCGCCTTGCTCCGCGCCGCCGCCGCCCGAGTCAAACTCTAGCGAGCTGCGCAGCCGCCGCCTCGAGCCCGGGACCTGGGCACTCGGGGCGCACTGGGCTCTAGCGGCTGCCGGGGCGGAGCACCCACCATAGAGGAAACCCAACAAACCGCAGTGAATTCGAAATCGCGCCCTCGCGCTGCAGCCCGGTCACGCTTGGGGAGCTCAAGTGAGAAACCGGTCAGAAATTCCGGGATCCGAGTACCCAGACACAGCGGCCTAGGGGTGTCTCGTTGCAGAGTGGGTGCAGTGTGAGCTGAGCCGCCTTGGACTCGTTGGGCTTCTGGCAGAGTAGCACCTCCCACCAGCACCTTATGATAGTTTCTTAATGCGCACAAGATAAATAAGTGATCCAAGCACAGAAATGCAGCCGTCGCCGGCGCTGCTGCAATGGGGTAAGAGGCTGACGCTGCTGGGCTAGGGAGCTGGGGGCGTGTGCGCACGGAAGCGTGTTTGCACTCCCCTGCCAGATGGCGGGTGCTTTGGGATCTGGAGAGCCACGTTGCCCTCTGCCCTCGGAGTTCTTGAAAGAGATGCTCTGTTATTGGACCTAGCAGATTTCCCCAAGGTGATTTATGATAACTTACCTTTTGAAAAAGTACTGTCTTTAAATAGACAGTAGATGTATGCACAGGCACACACGGCACAAGGGAACTGATTGTAAGAGGTAAAATTTATAACGATTTTGGATGGCATCCAAAATAAGGTTGGTGGCTTCTTCCCTTGGGTAGAGAGAAGCACCTGTATACCACTATCTCAGGTGCAGTATGGAAGCTGCCTGGGGGAAGGAAGGAAGGAATAAAGAGCCAGCACCAGCATAGTTTATGCTGATGGTGCAAAACTGCGCTTCACAATTCTCTTCAGATTTCCTGGTCTAAAGTGGAAACCGGAAAGAGGCTTTTACTTACAGGCTCCAAAAAATGAGAGGTTGAGGATGGCAGCGCCCTAATACTCGCCAGTACTGTGTAATTGGCGTGTACGATGGAATCAGCTTTCTCTTGTCTGGTGGTAGTCTCCACAAAGAAGTTTTTAAGGAATTCATTTTACTCATAGGTTGAAAACCAAACAGTACACCGAAAAGACTGCAGAGAACAGAGGATGCATTGAAACCGGAAACCTCTAGGATTTGATGCCTACGAAAGTATTTTGCACAGACACGGTTAATAAATTATTTTTGACAGCAGTAATGTAGCTGTCACCTCTTTCAGCTATAACATTGAGACTTTTCCCATAGGGAAGCTTTTGATTTTTAGTTTGACAGAACGTGCCCTAATCCAGTAGTGCTCAATTATGTTTCCAACAATTGTTGCAAGTGAACAAAATACCACAAAACCCATGAATCTATATTCCTTCAGTTCACCCAATTCCCTGCACAGTCCTCTTAAGTAAAAATTGACCCAATTTCTTCTTGCCGTGGGTTCTGGGCAGTTACTGGCCAGTCTTTTCTGTATAGCAAATAAAAGCTTTCACAGAAAATGTGAAATTATATAGTAGGTGCTGCTGTCAGCTATATAAGACAGAAAATTACTTCTCCAAAACACTGATAGTTCATTGCCGCCCCCCACGCACGTTAGTCCTGTGGCCTCTTCCTTCTTCATTTCAGGATAAAATAAATCCAATGTAAAAAAAGAGGTGTGCTGTAATGCTGCAGCTGAGCAAATGCAACCGCATTTACCCAGCATTCACCCCATGTTGTCTCCATGCTCTCCAATGCCTCCTGCACATACCTATCCAAATTCCCTTCACTTCTCATTGCCACTTGACTTTAACAACCTAGTCATGGTTCCCTGTTGAGCTTGTTTTTCCCCAGACCCCCCAAGCCACTGCACTTGACTACCCATTATCTGGTCTCACCATGAACATCATCACTAGAGAGAAAGAAAAAAAAATGAGCTTATTGCATTGGGAAACAGGTTGCACCAGCCCATTCAAGAAATTTTGGCTGGCACAGCTATCATTAATTTGCAGTTTTATTATGAGGCTCCCTGGTAGCATGTGGTAAGCACTATGATTATAATGGGGGTAAGGGGCATCCAGAGCTGAGTGGTGGACATTGTTGCTGCTCATGAGCAGTCAGCTAGTCAATCCCATAGTAAGGGGTCACAGTCTTGTGATTCAGAGCTCTCTGAAGCAGCTGCAGAAACAGCTTTACACTCAAACTTTGAAGACAGGGGTTCAAGTTAAACCTCTGCCCTTTAATAGACACTCTGGGCCTCCATTTTCTCATCTATGAAATGATACTATAATACCTACATCCTATACAAATATATGAATTATATAGCTAAATGGACTATTCACCTATGATACCTTTTAAACACCATTATCAGATAACTTCTTATAGAGATGGGTATGGGTTTTTCTAACAAATGAGCATGACATATCCTAGCCTCTCCAGAGCTTTATATTTGCCTGAACATATCACCTTCTGGATGTCTCCTCTCCTATATGGTTCACTAACAATTATTGCTTATAATTTGACCACAAGCCAACATTTCTACTGAGGTTCAGTTTTTCCCTTCAATGGTGTCAATATCTCCAGCCTGGGAGTTTCAGTGCCATCTCTGACTCCTTACCCCAAGTTCAATTAGTAGGCATCATTAACAATACAATGCAAGTGTCCTGAGTCTCCTCAATTGTAAGTTATTTGGCAAAGCTCCATTTTAAGAACCACAAGGTCGGCCCTGGCTGGTGTAGCTCAGTGGATTGAGTGCAGGCCTGCAAACCAAGGGGTTGCCAGTTCAATTCCCAGTCAGGGCACATGCCTGGGTTGAGGGCCAGGTTCCTAGTGGGGGAAACATGGGAGGCAACCACACACTGATGTTTCTCTCCCTCTCTTTCTCCCTCCCTTCCCTTCTCTCTAAAAATAAACTAAAGAAAAAGAATTCCTTAACTAAAATGATACAGAATAAAGATTAAGATTAAACAAAAAAGAAGACATTTCTTTGAAAAAAAAAAAAGAACCACAAAGCTGGAAGTCAGTGTGGTTGTCAAATACCTCTAATATGTCATCCCAAAATAGTCCCAGCCCAACATGTGGATTCATCTGGAACTCTAGACAAGGTACCATTTCCTGGATAAGACCACTCCACCTGTAGACAGTATACATAATTAGAAAGGTCTTTGTGTCAAGCCAAAAATCTACCTTCTCCTACTTTCATCCTTTCTTCTTAGCCTATTAGTAATATAAACTCTTTTATGAACTAGCTGCCAGGCATGAAACAGAAAACAAAACAAAGCTTGTAACCTTCATGAAATTTATATTTTAGTAGAAGAGATGACAATAAAAAATAGATAAATTATATAGTCTATTAGAAAATAAGAATTGCTGTTTTGGTCCACAAAGAATATGCCTTTGTGATGTAATTACACAGGACATCTCTTCTTCAATTCCAATATCCCCAATCTATTTATAGTCCCCACAGGCCATGAGGACTTTACACTTCTGGGAGGACCAGAGTGCTCTTTTATTGATAGCCATAGGTTCCCTGGATAAATGCGGTTGCTACAGAAGCATTTGTTTGTCCTGCAGAATCATAATATTCTTCATAATATCCTCTGTAATCTTGTGTGTAGGCAATATGATATCTCAAAACATTTCACAGAGTAAACACTTTACAAAGTGTTGGTATGGCTAACCTTTTAAGGATTGCATATTTCTTATTCTCTCTTGGTTTAGTCCACTACTGTTATTATAATGATACATATACATTTGGATACATTAAAAAAAACATATGGCCTTTTTTAAGAACAGAAGCAGATAGTTTTCCTCATAGGTCTCAATAGTAACTGTATTTATTTCTTGTGGGCATGTGATTCTTTTCATATAGGACTTACCCAAAATGTACTGAACAAATCCCCATTGATGACTACTAATTGAACTTGTAGGTAGATCTGTCTGTTCACATCTTGACTTTAAGGATTTGTACATTATATGCCAATATCATAAATAAGACAAACACTAAAATTCAAAAATTCAACAAAGCAAAGCACAAAGTGGAAAGGTGGAGTATTCCGGTTGTAGCTATATCCTAGGCAAAAAGATGATTGTAATAATGCTCAGACTTAGAGTGTTTGGAATGTCACCTGTTTGCACTCTCATAAAGTAGGAAATGCTGAGTGCTGTATAACATGATGTAAAGTTACAAGCTTTTAATGAGGCACTGAGATAAAAACAGATGTGAAATTTTACTGGGAATTGCCAGAATACCAAATTTTCAAAATAGGTTAACTGTTTTGAACTGGGTAACTAAGAACGGGGTAGATAGCACAAACCCCTGGATATTGAGGGAGGATATTTGTGAAAAGGATTTCTTTGGCAGAAACTGTACTCTGAATTTAGAGAGGAGGAGCGTAGGTACAAGGCTTTCTTACAGCAATATAATAATAGGGACCTCATAAGAGTGTCCTGGAGAGTTTAATATGAGGCCCCTTAGTTTTGGCAGGGCATCATTGCATTGGGTTAGACACACAGCCTCAGGAATTGCAATCAAGGAGATGGCTAAAGTGGACCATGTCAACAGAGGACACTTGAAGCATATGCCACGCCATTAAGTCACGAAATCATCCTGTAGCAGTAAGAGTTTAGTTAGAGTGTAAAATGAATGCAGAGGAGAAGCAGAAATAGAAAATCAGCTGGCAACTCATTGTGAAAGGAACTGAGTGCCATAATGAGATATCTATGTAATTTGTTTTACATAAATTGAATACAATCTACCTGTACTATAGGATACCAACTTGAGTACTTTATTCTTGGCTCTCAAAGTTTCTGCTTATGCTTGTCTTATCTAGTTTTGTGTTTCTTTGTCAATAATTTTTCCTTTTTACTCCTGATATCTTTCCCAAAAATGGGTATAGTTTTCTTAGATCATGTTACTGTATACTCTATTCTTTTGAAACAAATTATTGTATCTGAAATCGGAGGACTGCTAGATGCAAATTTACCTTGAAAATGCAATAATCAAGCAATAGCAGAGGACCTAGTGCTTTAGAAAAATCCAAGGAAATGTCTTCTCAGCATGACTGGAAACAAAGATCTCATGAGTTCATGGTCTCTTCCCCTCTCTCCAGACTGCAGGATTCCATTTGGCAATTCAGAGCCTTCTCCCCATTCTTAGATGGGGTTAAATGTAAGTGAAGCTGCACGTGTAGAAGAGATGCAATGCACAAAGCCAGCTTTCGGAAATATTTTCTTGCAGCTGATCAAAAAACATCTTTGTCTCAGACGTCATTATTCCTAAGAAACTCAGCTTAATACAGGTACATTCAGTGAGGAGTGGATGTGAGTTCATGTTTATATAAATAACACTGGCTTCATCTAACCTGTGTTTTCTAGAATTCTACATTATGCTTCTTTAGATTTGGGGATGAAAATTTCATACTACTGTATAGGAAAAAAGCAATCAGTTTCCCACAATTTCTCCACTGTTTTACTTTTTGTCTACAACCTGACAACTCCCTGTTGAGCTGTTCAGAGAAACCTGAGGACAGACACTCTTGGCACCTAAGACCTTTGGTCACATAGAACCTGATGGACCTAATATGGGCCCAACTTCTTGCTTTATCTACCAGAATATTCATATATAAGTATGAATTTACAGCTATCCCTCCCCCCACCACACACACAATTTGTTCAGAGGATTATTGGTAGTCTATAACTATTTCCAGGTACTTCAATCTATCTCTTTTTTTTTTCTGTAGCAGATTTATTCTTAACATAGATCAATCATCAGTAAAGGACAGAGGAGAAATTTTGGAGTCGGACAGACACCAAATCTGACTTTCAGCATGGTTTTGTGTATTTGAAAAATGTCATGTGTTATGTGCCTAGTGTTTTGAATGGCATGTGGTAAACATCTCCAAAATAGTGGCAAATATTCTTATTTAATAAAAATCCAAATTGTATCTATGGAGCATTGTCTTAGGAGCCTGCCTTTTCCAGCAAGTTTTGCAAAGGACACAGGAGTTTGGCGCTGTGTTGTTGCCATTAACAAGGTAGATCCTGGTGGGCTAGCAAGTTTCAGGACCAGCAAAGAGGCACCATAGAGAAGCATTGACCTTCCAGCCACAGGTGGGGGGTGTACATTTATTTCCTCCACTGTGTAATCCTCCAACTCACACACCGTATGACCTTCTCAAAGGAAACCCACAAAATGACCAGGAATAAGTATTAGTGGATTGCAGCAGACTTGGCCCATCTGTCTTGTCTCCAAGGAAAGATACCACAAGAATTTACCAAAATTTACTTGGTGCCTAGAAATTGAAGAAGAAAGAAATAAAATATCATCTAATTTATATATTAAAATATTAAATAAAACTAAAAAGGCGAATGGGGCTTTCCCCTTGTGAGTAAGGGTCTTGAAGACTTAGAAAATCTGTTCTTTATCCTTCCTTTTGAGACTTACTATGTGGTGAAGGATAATTTTCTATTTTAAACACAGAACTCAACAAAGGTACAAATATGTGTTTATATTTGTATGTGACCATACCTATATGCAGTGCTGAAGCCAAATGCAGACAGTACAGGAAGAAAAAGATTACTCAATGACTGCTTGGTGGTGAACTTAAAAACTAGCTGCAGAGTTTTGTTTGGAATTACCTAAACAGTATTGTAGTTTTGTACAGCATCACTGATGTCTAAAAATTAAAATAATAATAATAATAATAATAAATAAAACAAGTATGAAAACTAACTTTATTCAAGCAATTGCAATACAGAGAACACCCAGATCTGAAGATCAGCCTGTCTCTGTATGGTGCTTTTGCCTTTGATATTTATAGAAAGGAACAAAGACTGATTTACAGTTGGTGTTTTGCAATTAGATGAAGTGTCAGTAAGTGAGTTCAACAGGAAGTGATTATCTCTGTGTCAATAGAGTTTTAGGGGGAAAGACCTAACCTTAGGTAATCCTCCATGAGGTGAACAAGAATTGGAGGGTCTATATCTGCCCTTTATAGAAAAAAGTAAAATGGTCTTTGTTTGGCCTCATTGAAGGTAAATAACGGGGTCATCTGGTAGTCTTATGGGAGCCATGAGAAAGAGTTTGCAAGGAGTCTTATCTTAGTCATAGGGAGAGGGAGGTTATGTTCTTGGTGGGCAGTCATTTCTTCAGATACAAAAGGGTGAAGGGATTTCTGAAAACCAAAATGGTGAGGAAAGTTATCTTAAACATTGCCACTTTTCAGGAGAGCAGGGCTAAGGAAAATTTCAACACTAATATTGACATAATTTTTAAAAAAATTTATAATAGTATATTTTAGTGAAATGAACATTGGGTGTCCTCTTATATCTGGGTTTGGTTTGAAACCTAGAATTCAGACTATTATTTTCAGCATTTGAAAATGTGTATATGATAATAATTATTAGTTAAAATGAGCATCTTAAAGAATTATACTTTCTTTTTTCCATGGGAAATAAGAAGTAAAATTACTTTCCAATATTTGGTAAGTTTCAAAAACAGTGAAAAGCATAAGAATTCTACAGGTGTGAGACAAAAGGTGCATCTGAAGTTGACTGAACATTCTTTATAGTCTAGTTAGCTTAACAGAGACTATTTTAGAAGTCATACAACTATATCAGTAAATTGTTCGACACCATGGATATGAGCTTATAAAATTTATAAAACACACAAGGTATATCAAGGATTTGGTTGTCTTTCTTGGGAGTTTGACTAGCACTTTTTTTCAATTCAAGAGCTCAAAAACCATTGTTTTAAATTAATGTTGAAATGTAAGCATGTGAGAATATCTTCTCTTTTGATTATAAATTTCTTGGGATATTTGACTAACATTTTGACCAACATTTTTTTTCTGCCTGCTTGTGCCTGCAGTATGTGTATGTGCTCACATGTGTGTGAATGTATGTGTCAATAGATATAGATATAAATATAATGAAATAAGTGAGGGCATAGGAGCAGACTTTGTATTGAGTATCTAGAATAAAGTGGAATAGGAATGGCATTATATGCATGGATTGGAGAAAAATATACACTGTACAATGATGATTAGATTCCAAACACAAATAAGATACAGAAGGTAAAAACAGATGATAACTCTCGGGGCTTTTTCACCCAAAGGAATTTCTCAGTGTTTGGAAATGCAAAATTAACTCCCTTAGAGACTAGCCAAGCCAACTGTCTTACATTGCACTTTGAGGGGAGAGTCAACTTTGTTTTGGAAGCACATAAGGTGAGTTTAGAATAGCAGCCAACTATAGTACTGATCATTGCTTGTATGAAAAACTATCCACCTGGAACTGGAATAAGTAGATCCATTCAACTATGACCTCCTTGAATTCTGTAAATGGAAACAATTTATAATTTATACTACATGGGATAATATTAAAGACCAAATGACACTCTATGATTAATGGTTTAAAGAAAACATTAGTCAAAAATCTCAGAATCATCATTTTGGGAATGATTTAAAGACAAAATAATCTTGGGAAATATTCAGTTAGCAAGGAAGTATCCCCCTGGTATTTAGACCTGATAGACAATGATGGTGCTCTTTTGCCTTAAGGCAGATCTGCAAACAGTTATACAATACACACATAGCTCTGTCATTTTTCTCTCTGGAACTTCTAAAGAAGTAAACTCACAATTTGCATTCCTAGTGTTCTCCCTGGCACACATCTGACTCCTATGGACAACTGATTGAATAACAAGATAGCTCTTAGACAAAGCATGACTGATTTCCTGATTTTGAACCCTAAATGCACCTTACCTTCTCTGATCATGGGAGATATCAGAGAGAACCCTAGCAGAAACACTAGAAATCCCTTCTAGTCATAAAGAATGACAGAAGATACCTCATGTCTTACATCACAATTTATAAAAGGGATCTAGAAAGATTTAGAAGTTACATCAAAAAGTTTGTCAACAATAAAATTTGTAGTAATCAACAAGTGTGTTGAAAGGATGTCCTAGAGGGAACTATACCTCCTTCACAAAAATTGTTCAAACAGTCTTTTCTGGAAGCTGCATTCTAATGATCCTATGAAGTAATAGGACACACTCAAGATCACCTCATTCTACAAGGCAATGGATTAAAAGTGACAACTTTAATCTTCAAAGCTTTCAGAAAAACATTCATTTTTCGAATTATCCAAGAATTCCCTTTCCCTGTGGAAAAATGACCATTTTATCTCCCTCCCTCCCTTCCTTCCTCCCTCCCTCCTACCTTTGAAGTACTTAATAATTCTTCCTTCTTTTCCTTTCGAGGAAGGTCTTCTTTCTTCTTTCTTTTTTTCTTTCGTTTCTTTCTTCTTTCTTTCTTTCTTTCTTTCTTTCTTTTTCTTCTTTTTCCTTCTTTCTTCCTTCCTTCCTTCCTTCCTTCCTTCTCTTTCTTTCTCTCTCTCTTTCTTTTCTCCCTTTTAATTAGAACAAAAATTGTGTGTGTGTGCAATAAAATATGGAACATCATGGGGTTGTTCCCTCTTTTGTCTCCAGGCAAGGTATCAGAAATGTCATCCTGGAGGAAGAGAACTCTACACATCAAAGATGGACCAGCATACTCTACTTTCAAAGACACCTTAAACTGAGTTGCAAACCATCTGGTAAAACCAAAACACATTTCTAAAAACACAACTATTATATATCTGATGGATTTAGAACATATGTGTCAATAAATCAATAGGTAGAGTTGATGCTGTGATCAGTAAATTCTTGATTCTTTTATATAATTAAGGATATGAGCAGTGTAAAAAGTACTGAACAAATAGTTAGAAAACTTAAGCTTGAATCTTTACTTCTCTAGCAAATTTATGGGACTTTGAATCTCAGTCATATAAATCCATCTCAGTTATATATACCCATAAAATGTTGGAAATACTGCCTAACTCCAGGATTATTATGATGTTAAAAATGGAAAACAATTATGGTTATATTTTGCAAATTTTAAAACACTGCCCATATGTTAAAAAGCACTCGAATACTATTAATGTAACTAATAAAAATTTACTATTTCCAATTATAACTTTATATTGCATCATATGAAAGATATATGAATCTTACTATTTAAAAATATCTCAAACTAAGAAGGTAAGGCAAGAGAATCCAAGATGATGGTAGAGTAGGTGGAAGGTCCACTCACTTACTTACACCCAGGACCAAACTGGAATTACAACTAAAATGTAAAATAATCATCCTAAATAACCAACTGAAGATGAGCTGAAGAGACATAACCAAGAATTTATAGAAAAAGCCACATTGAGACTGGCAGGAAGGGCTGAGATGCAATGAGGACTGGCCCTGCTCCCACAGGAGGTGCCTGAGTTTCTAGAGGGATACCTTAGCTGCAAAGGTCCCCCCTGAAAATCTATGGTTTCAATGCCAAGCCAGGCTCCCTAGCCCAGAGCATCAGAGCTGGGAAGAGGTGGCCACGTAGCATCTGGCTATGAAAAGCAGTGGGATTTCTCTGTCAGAGAGAGACAGGAGTCCACTAGAGACACAGGCACACAAAATTTGGTTGCATCACTCACCCTAGGCTCTGGTAGAGGGAGGACAAAGATGACTAGAGACACCTGAGGAAAGGCTGGTGTTTGTGACTCTGGGGAGAGAGGGGTCAGCTGCCAGGATCCCTGTGCTAAGTCACTCTCTCATACTTCAGATGCCAGTTTTCTTGGCTGGAGCACTAATCTCTGTGAGGAATCAGCCTGTAGGAAAGCAATAGTCCTATTCTGTAGCCTGTCTAGAGTTTTTCTCACCCCACCCTCCTGAGTTTATGCCCAGATGAGGAGTCAGCCGCCTTGTGTAGGGTGTAGAGGTCTGAGCCGACTCAGGGGATGCCAGTGACTGAATTGTGTGGCTTTAGGGTTAGTGCAATTCTATCACTTTCCCATGAACCTGACTTGTGCTCCCCCTTCATTTGAGATCTGCTAGTCCCACCCTCTGGGCTTCTGGTGGACTCATTCTTTGAGTTTGGGTGATCCCACATGCTCAACTCCTAGTGGCTCTGCCCTGCAGAGGTTGGGGCAAAATTGGAACAAACTGAGTTGTGTGGCCCAGCGGTGGGAGCCTCAACCCCTACCTCCAATGAAGCATAGCTAGGACCACCCTCTCCTGGTAGATCCACTATGCCATCCTCCCAATTCCCTGCAGCCCCACCCTGCTGTGCTCCATCTTCTCTTTGCAGAATCTGGTACAGAAACTGAGTTGTGTGGCTCTAGCACAAGGGCCATTTTCTCACTCATGCCCAAATGAAGCAGAACCCTCCCTCCATACAGCCAAATTTTGATCTGCTTGGGCCTGATAAACTCTGCTGGCTTCACCCTGATGACTTCCTGGGATCCTGTCCCAACACAAAGGTGTGTGAGCACCCAGAATGGTGGCAGCTAGACTTAGTACACTCAGAGACATTTTCTGAGTAGCCTTAGACCCAGCACCAGCACTGGGTTTGAACCTGTATTAATCTGGTGAATACCACTTGCCCTTACCTGGTGACTCATTGAGTACATATCTTACACAACTCAAATACCGCTAAGGGTTCTTTCAGTGATTGAGCCTAACAAGCAGCTGGCAGGCGAGGCAGGCAGAGGTAAACCTCAAGGTGCCTGAAGACATTTGATGACATGCCCCAGGCCTGATGCGGTAAAGGCCAGCCTTGGTGCACAGCTTTATCCTTACTGCACACACCCAAGTCCAGCAGAGGAACCCACAAATTGTGGATTACTTGTAGCTCCAAACAGGTTACCCAGGGCCAGCCACAGACAATGTCTGACATTGGCCCTCACCAGAACCTCTCATAAAAGGCCCCAAACTAACACAACCAGTGGCCAGCTTCAGAAAACATCAAAGCATCATCCAATTAGCTTCAAAATTGTCACATCCAAAGGAAGAACCTGGAAAGCACCAGACACTGCAGAGGCAAATTCTGTTTTGCACAATTAACACCTGCACAGCACTTTGCATGCTGTGGTCAAGGTTGAGCTTCACATTTTGCCCACCTGATTTCATGAATGAATGGGCCAATAGTGATCAAGACACAATCACAAGAGGAAGGTCCACGTAACCCACACAAGGGACATTCCTAAAGCACCCAGCACAGGTGATCAAGTAGACTTCACCATTGGATCCCAGAGGAGATCTGCTACATAAGGCCACCCCACGAAAACTGAAAGTCATAGCAAATCTATCTAATACATCAAAACAAACACAAACAGGCTGTCAAAATGGGGAGACAAATAAACATGCCCCAAATAAAAGAAAGGAGAAGTCTCCAGAAAAAGAGGCAAATACAATGAAAGCAAACAATTTATCAGGTATGGAGTTTAAATGGATGACTATAAAGACAATCAATAACATGAAAAAGGGCATAGAGTCCTGGCTGGTGTGGCTCAGTGGACTGAGTGCTGGCCTGCAAACCAAAGGGTCACCGGTTTGATTCCCAATCAGAGCACATGCCTGGGCTGTGGGCCAGACCCCCAGTAGGGAGTGCATGACAGGCAGCCACACATTGATGTTTCTTGCCCTCTCTTTCTCCCTCCCTTCCCCCTCTCTAAAATTAATAAATAGGATATTTTAAAAGGCATAGAAACCATAAAAAGAACCAGTCAGAAATGAAGAATACAATATCTGGAGATATACTGAAAAGAATAAACTTCTAGTATATTGCTTCAATTACTTCCCTTTCTTTAAGACATCTGTTACACTTTTCTTTCTTTCTTTTTTCACTCTTATTCTCATTCTACCTATATTAATCTCAGCTCATTTGTTTTAGATAGTGCTATAGTGGATCTTTTTCTCCAATTTGGTTTATACTTTTTTATTCATTTACTTATTTTTTTCTTTTCCTTTCTCTCACTATATTTTGTTTTTAAATTTCTCTTTAAACCTAATACTATGAACTTTCCTTCTCTTGCTCCATTCTGCCCTTTTCATTCCCTTTTTTATGATGTAAATTTTACTGTCTTTCTCTATTCACCTTGCCCTGATTCCTGCTCTTATTATTGCTCCTTGCTCTACTCTCTCAAAATAATTATTCTTTCAGTTAGTCATCTCCTGTTTCCCCTTTCTTGTAAAAGTCTTGATCTCTTTATACCATAGGTGGCAAATCCAAGGCCCTTGAGCCAAATCCAGGCCTCCACCTTGTTTCATCCAGCCTGGCACCTTCTTTCTACCCGGCAGCAGCACCGAGCTCTTTGCCTCTAGTTAAGGAGTAGTTACATTTATACAGTCTTAAAATTAAATTTGGCCCTTTGAAGGCAATCATGAGGCTAATGTGGGCCCTGGTGAAAATGAGTTTGACACTCCTACTTTACACCTTTATTAATACTGGCACATTTGTTGTTGATAGTGTGATTGTGTAATTGTGCAGGGGGTGGGTACTTTTTCTATCATTGGTTCATTTCCTGGGCTGTGTGGTTTTGTTCTGGCAGCACCTGTACAGCAGGATACAAGATGTGGTGGGTGGAAAGACTCTCAGTCAACCAGCTGGAGGGAAAGACCCACCAAAGAATGATCCAACAGCAATCAACACCCAATTAAACCAGAGAGTTAACATAAATGGCATAAAGAGGGTACCAAGAGAATCAAGTTCAGGACATCAAGGAGACCACACCACTGAATTACATAGGTGTCCTACCATAGAAGTTTACACCATGAAGAGAGGAGTAAAAGCAGATCAATCTAAGAAGCAGAAACAAAAAAGAGAAGTACCTAAAATGGTGAGACAAAGAAACAACCCACAATCAAAAGGAAAGGAAGAATCTCCAGAAAGAATGCTAAATGAAACAGAGGCAAGTAAACTATCAAACACTGAGTCCAAAATAATGTTTATAAGGAAGCTCAATGAGCTCAGTGAGAACTACAAAGTACTCCAGGGAGGCTACAAGGAACTTACTGAAAACTATATCAGCATGAAAAAGACCATAGAAACTATCAATAAAAGCTAGTAGGAAATGAAGAATACAATTTCTGAATTAAAGAATATAATAGGAGAAATTAAAACAAGCTAGATGAAACAAGATTAAATCAGCAAGCTGGAGGACAAGGTAGAAAAAAGTTCCCAGATAAATAAAACAAAAAAACCCTCAAAAACAATGAAGAGAGTTTAAAGGAGCTGCAGGAAAACATGAAACATAATAATATCTGTATCATAAGAATACTAGGAGGAGAAAAAGAGGAACAAGGAATAGAAAACCAGTTTGAAAAAGTAATGACAGAAAACTTCTTTATAACTTGATGGAAGAAAAAGTTAAGCAAGTCCAGGAAACACAGACTGTCCCAATCAAATGAGTCCAAAAAGCCCACTATAAGACACATCATAATAAAAATGGCAACACAAATACAGAATATTAAAGGCAGCGAAGGAGAAATACCTAGTACCATAGAGGGAACCCAAATAAGGTTATCAGCTAATTATTCAACAGAAAAACTACAAGCAGAAGGAATGGCAAGAAACATTCTACATAATGAAAATCAAAGTCCTGTGACTAAGCCTACTCTACCCATCAACAACTCATTTAAAATGGAAGGTGAAATATGGAGCATCCCAGACAGAAAAAACAAAAGGCTAAGTGAAGACATCTCCACAAACCATAATTGCAAGAAATACTAAAGGAACTGCTTTAAGAAGATGAAGAAGAAGAGAGAGAGGAACACAAGAACAAAGAGAAAAATGACAATGAATAAGTACCTATCAATAATAACCTTAATGTAAATGGATTAAACATTCCAATCAAAGCCATAGGGTATGTGAATGGATAAGAACACATGGCTAACATATATGCTTTCTACAAGAGACCCACCTCAGAACAAAGGAACTACACAACTGAAAGGGAAGGGTTGGAAAAAATATTTCAAGCAAAGGAAACTGAAAAAAAAAGCTGAGGTAGCAATACTTATATCAAACAGATAGATTTGAAAAAAGGCCATAAAAGGAGACAAAGGAGGACACTATATAAAACTTAAGGGAACAATATATCAAGAAGATATAACCCTTGTTATAATATGTAAAATATTATAACATGGGTTATAATATGTAAAATATATATAATATGTAAGTATAATCATAAATATAATAATACAATATATAACTATAACTATAAATATATGTATATAATCTCCAACATAGGATCACTAAAATATATAAGGAAAATATTGCAAGACTTCAAGAAAGATATCAACAACAACACATTCACAGTAGAGGGTTTTAACACTTCTTTGTACACAATGGATAAATCTTCCAAGCAAAGAATCCACAAGGATATTGTGGCATAGAACAAATGTACTCTTGATCAAATGTACTTAATTGAGATATACAGAATCTTTCATCTCAAAGAAGCAAAATAGACACTCTTTTCAAATGTACATGGAACTTTTTCAAAGGTAGACCACATGGTAAGTCACAAAACAAGCCTCAACAAACTCAAGAAAATTGAAATCATATAAACAACTTCTTGGATCACGTTAGCTTGAAATTAGAAACCCACCTCAAGGAAAAAAAAAAACAACTCAAAACCTTCAAATTCATGGAGACTGAGTAACATCCTTTTAAATAATGAATCAGTTAACAATAAGATCAAGGAAGAAGTCAAAAATTTCTGAAAACAAATGAAAATGAACACACAACAGCTCAAAACCTATGGAACCCAGCAAAGGCAGTCATGACAGGAAAGTTCATAGAAATACAGGTTTATCAAAAAAGGATAGAAACAGTTCAAATAAACAACCTAACCCTACATCTGTAAGAACTAGAGGAACAACAATAAACAAAGCCCAGAGTGAGTACAAGGAAGGAAATAATCAAGATCAGAGTAGAATTCAAAGGCATAGAGACTAAGAGAACAATTCAAAGGATCAATACATCCACAAGCTAATTCACTGAAAAGATAAACAAAATCCACAAGCCTTTAATCAGACTCATCAAGAAAAAGAGAGAAAGGACCAAAATAAATAAAATCAGAAACAAAAGAGGACGAATTGTAAGTGATACTACAGAAAAACAAAGGAATAAAACAAAGAAAATACTATGAACAACTATATTCCAAGAAATTTCACAACCTGGGAGAAATGGACACACTTCTAGAAACATATACTCTTCCAAGACTGAATAAAAAAAGAGGCAGAAAGCCTGACTAGACAGATTACAATTAGTGAAATTAAAGCAATACTCAGAAAACTCATAGCACATAAAATGGACAGCTTCACAGGCCAATTTTACCAAACATTTAGGGAAGAGCTAATTCCTGTCTTTCTCAAACTATTTGAAAAAAATTCCAGAAGAGGGAAGACTCACAAACATTTTTTTTATGATGCCAGCACTATTCCAATTCCAAAGCCAGAAAAAGACACAAAAAAGAAAGAAAACTACAGGCCAATATTATCAGTAAATATAAATGCCTCAACAAAATATTGATAAGCTGGACCCAGTATACATTTAAAAGATTATAAATCATAATCAAGTGGGATTCAACCCAGGGAGACAAGGATGTTATAATATTCACAAATTAATAAACATAATGCACCCCATAAAAACAGAAGGGAAAAAACACATGATCATATCAATAGACATTGAAAAAAAGAAACATTTGGTAAAGTAAAGCTCCCATTTATGATAAAAATGCTCAGCAAAGTGGGAGTAGAGGAAGCATTCCTCAACATAAGGCCATATATGAGAAACCTACAGCCAACATCACACTCAACATGCAAAAACTAAAAGCTTTCCCACTAAGATCAGGAACAAGAAAAGGAAGTTCGCTTTCATCACATCTACTCCACATAGTATTGGAAGTCCTAGCTACAGCAATCAGACAAGCAAAAGAAATAAAAGGCATCCATATTGAAAAGAAGGAAGTAAATCTGTCATTGTTTTCAGATGACAGGACACTGTACACAAAAAACCTATAGGCTCCACCAAAAAACTACTTGACCTGATAAGTGAATTTGGCAAAAGAGCAGGATACAAAGTCAATATTCAGAAATCAAAGACATTTTTGTACGCTAACAGTGAAAATCAGAAACAGAAACTAGGAAAAAATTCCCATTTACTATAGCAACAAGAAAAATAAGTACCTAGGAATAAACTTAACCAAGGAGGTAAAAGACCTGTGCCCAGAAAACTAAAGACTACTGGAGAAAAAAATTAAGGAAGATACAAAAAAATGGAAGCATATACCATGCTCATGAATTGGAAGAATCAATATTATTAAAATGTTGCCCTGGCTGGCGTAGCTCAGTGGATTGAGCATGAGCTGCAAACCAAAGCATCCCAGGTTCAATTCCCAGTCAGGGCACATGCCTGGGTTGCAGGCCATGGCCCCCAGCAACCACACATTGATGTTTCTCTCTCTCTCTTTCTCCCTCCCTTCCCTCTCTAAAAATAAAATAAATAAATAAATATGTAAGTAAGTAAGTAAAGTCCACACTACCCAAAGCAATCTATAGATTTAATGCAATTCCCATGAAAATACCAATGACATAATTCATGGATATAGAATAAATATTTTAAAATTTTATGGAACTATGAACAAACTTGAATAGCCACAGCAACTTTGAGAAAGAAGAACAAAGTAGGAAGGATGACAATACCTGATAGTAAACCACACAACAAGGCTACTATAATCAAAACAGCCTGGTACTGGCATAAGAACAGACACATGGATCAGTGGAATAGAACAGAGAGCCTAGAAATAAACCCATGTTTCTATGGTCAATTAATATTTGACAAAGGGAGCAGAAGCATAAAATGGAGTAAAAATAGCCTTTTTAACGAATGGTGCTGGGAGATTTGGAATGGTACATTCCAAAAAATGAAACCAGGCCACTAACTTACATCATAAACCAGCATAAATGCTCAATGAATAAAAGACTTAAACTAAAGTTGTGATACTGTTGTGGAAAATCCACCCACGCCTGTGAAGATAACGAAGCACAAACTTTATTACCTGGGGGCTTCAGGGGTTAATTTCAAATCCTGAGCCCAAACCCAGGCTCATCACAGTTCCTTTAAATACTTGTTACAGAGCAAAGAGGGGAGGGGGATTCATCTGCTGAAACAAGAAAGCATACAGAGGCAGAAGCGGAACAAAGGTCAGCATTTCGGCCTTGAGATAGTGTTATTTAGCAACGTCTTTTAGCAGGCTCCTTACCTAAAAATAACTTTTACTCAGCTTTTGTCCAGACAAAACTTGCAAGTGTTACAGAGAGCAGTTTCTTTTCTTGCCACAGTACCATAAAGCCCTAGAGAAAAACATAGGCAGTAAAATTTCAGATATCCTATGGAACAATATTTTCACTGATACATACTCCAGGACAAGGGATATAAAGGAAAGAATAAACAAATGGGACTATATAAAATTAAAAAAATATATGCACAGCTGAAGAAAATCATGAAAAGGAAAAGGGAAACAACCATATATGAAAAAATATTTGCCAATGATACCTTGGACAAGGGTTTTATCTCCAAAATATATAAAGAACACATATAACTCAATGCCAGCAAGGCAAACAATCCAATTAAAAAAATAGGCAAAGTACTTGAACAGATACTTCTCCA
The DNA here is from genome assembly GCF_004126475.2 of Phyllostomus discolor. Taxonomy (NCBI): domain Eukaryota; kingdom Metazoa; phylum Chordata; class Mammalia; order Chiroptera; family Phyllostomidae; genus Phyllostomus; species Phyllostomus discolor. The sequence continues at coordinate 116,032,793 of NC_040907.2, forward strand.
AGGAGGACATCCAGAGGGTCCATAGGCATTTGAAAGGGTACTCAACATCAGTACCATCAGAGAGATACAAATTAAAATAACAATGAGATACACCTCACAATGGTCAGAATGACCATCATAAATAAATCAACAAACAAGTACTGGTGAGGATGCAGAGAAAAAGGCACCTTAGTATACTGTTATTGGGAATGCAGACTGGTGCAACAGCTGTGGAAATCAGTGTGGAATTTCCTCAAAAAGCTGAAAATATAACTACCTCTTTTGACCTAATTATTTCACCACTTAGATTATACCCTAAGAATCATGAAACACCAATTCAAAAGAACCTATGTACCCCTATGTTCAATGCAGCATTATTTACAATAGCCAAGTGCTCTAAACAGCCCGTGTCCATTAATAAATGAGTGGATCAAAAAACTGTGGTACAATTACACAATGGAATACTAAACAGCATAAAGAAGGAACTTCTGCTTTTTGCAACAGCATGGATGGAAATGGAGAGCATTATGCTAAGTGAAATAAGGCAGGAGGTGAAGGACAAATACCATATGATCTCACCTAAAACAGGAACCCAATAAACAAAACAAACAGACAAGCAAAACAGAACCAGAGGCATGGAAGCAAGGAACAAACTAACAGGGACCAGAAGGGATGGAGTAGGAGGATAAGAGAGGAAAGAAGGGGAAAGTCCTACTCAAAGAACAAGTATAGATTACCCATGGGCATGAATAAACTGGTAGGGATTGACTGTGGGAGCAGGAGGTGAGTGGGGCAGAACAGAGCTATGGGGTAAGCAGGCACAACTGTAATAGAACAACAATATAAAAGTAAATAAAATATAAAGGCAAAAGAAAATGTGAACTACTATAACCTGGTGAAGGAAAAAGACATACAACTCCACGAAGTGAAGAGAGTCCCAAACAAAATTAACAAAAAGAGTCACAAAAAAGACATATCATAACTTAAATGCCAAAGTGAAAGACAAAGAAAGAATCTTAAAAACCAGAACAGAAAGACAGTTACCTACTAGGGAGCTCCCATAAGAATATCAGTTGCTTTCTCAACTGAAATATTCAGACCAGAAGGGATTGGCATGAAATATTCAACATGAAAGGGTAAAAATCAAGAATCTACAACCAAGACTACTTTACTAAGCAAGGCTGTCATTTAAAATTGAAAATGGAATAAAGAACTGAGAAAAAGCTGAAGGACTTAGTTGCTAACAAACCAGTATTACAAGAAATGTTAAAGGGCCTTCTTTTAAAGAAGAAAAAAGAAAAGAAAAAACAGGGGAACATAGTTAAAAGAATAAAATGACAATAAATACGGACCTATCACCTTGGACACATGGTTCAGTTGATTGGTGGGTCATACCATGTGCTGAAGTGTTGCCAGTTTGATTCCTAGTTGGGGGATGTATGGGAGTAACAAATGGGTGTTTCCCTCTTTCATTGATCTTTTGATGTTTCTCTCTCTCTCTCTCTCTCTCTCTCTCTCTCTCTCTCTCTCCTCCCTTTATCTCCCTTCCTCTCTCTCTGAAAATCAGTGGAAAAAAAACATGTCCTCAGGTGTGGAGTATAAAAAATAAAAGAAAAAAATATATACCTGTCAATAATTGCTTTAAATGTAAATAGCTTAAATACTCCAATCAAAAGACATAAGGTAGCTGAAAGGTGGATAGACTGAGCAAATAGAAAAAAGAACTCATGGACATCAACAACAGTGTGGGGATTGTGGTGGTTGGGGGTAGGGGATATAAAGGGACTAAATGGTAATGGACAAAATACAAAAAAGAAGGGAAAACAAGACCCATATATGTCCTGTCTACAAGAAAACCCAACTCTGAACAAAAGATACACAAAGTCTAAAAGTAAAAGAATGGACAAAGATATTCCAGGCAAATAGGAAGGATGAAAAAAGCTTGTATAGTAATACTTATATCTGACTAATAGACTTCAAAACAAAGGCTAAGCAAGAGACAGAAAAGGACACTACATAGTGATAAAGGAGCAATCCACCAAAAGGATATAGCCATTGCAAACATTTATGCACCCAACATTGGAGCACCTAAATATGTAAAGCAGATCTTGATGGACATAAAGAAATTGAGAGTAGCACATTAATAGTAATAAATTTTTAACATCCCATTGACATCAATGGATAAATCTTCCAGAGAGAAAATCAACAAGGAAATGGTAACCTTAAGTGACACACAAGATCAGGTGGATTTAATTGATATCTGCAGAACATTTTATCCTAAAGCAGCAAAATATACATTCTTTTCAAGTGCACATGGCAATTTTTTAAAAAATAGACCACATGTTAGGACGCAGAACAAATCTCAATAAATTTAAGATTAAAGTCATATAAAGCATCTTCTCTGATCCTAATGGCATAAAACTAGAAATCAATCACAGAGAAAAGAAACCTGAAAAACACACAAAAACATGGAGGCTAAATATAATGTTAGTAAACAATTTTAAATGTGTTAACAATGAGATCAAGGAAGAAATTGAAAGATACTTTGTAACAAACAAAAATGAGAACACAACCCATATTCTATGGAACACAGTGAAAGCAGTCCTAAGAGGGAAATTCCTAGCATTACAGTCCTACCTCAAGGAACGAAGCTTTCAAATAAATAATTTAATTTACCCTTAAATTAACTAGAAAATGAACAAACAAAGCCCAAAGTGAGTAGGGGAAAAAAAGAAATAGTAAAGATCAGAGCAGGAATAAATAAAATAAAGTCTAAAAAACAATACAACAGGTCCATAAAATAAAGAGCTGTTTCTTTGAAAAGATAAACAAGATTAACAAACCTTCAATCAAATATGAGATACATCAGATACAATCAGATACATCAAAGAGAGAGAGAGAGAAAGAGAGGGAGAGAGAGAAAAAAAAACAAATAAATAAAATCAGAAATGAAAGAAGACAAATAACAATTGACACCAAGGAAATACAAAGGATTGTAAGAAAAATATTACAACTACATGCCAACAAATTGGACAATCTGAATGAAATGGATTAATTCCTGGAAACATACAATCCTATAAAACTAAATCAGAATCAGAAAAATTTCAATAAGTTTATTACAACTAATAAAATTTAAGCAATAATCAAAAAATTCCCACAAAACCAAACTCTTGGACCAGATAGCTACACAGGTGAATTTTCCCAAACATTTAAAAAAGAACACCTATAGTTTTCAAACTATTCCAAAAAATTCAAGAGCAGACAAAACTCCTGAGCTCATTTTACAAGGCTATTAAGTATCACCCTAATTTTAAAACCAGATAAGGACACTACAAAGAAAGAAAATTATAGGCCAATATCTCTGATGAATATAGACACTAAAATCCTCAACAAAATATTAGCAAACTGCTTTCACCAATACAGTAAAAAGAACATACACTATGATCAAGTGAGTTTTATTCCAGGGATACAGGGTTGGTACAATATCCACAAATCAATAAATGTGACATACAACAGAAATAAAATGAAGAATAAAAACCACACAATCATACCAATAGATCCAGAAAAAGAAATTTATAAATTCCAGTACCCATTTATGATAAAACTCTCAGCAAAGTGAAAAGGGAACATACCTCAATGTAATAAAGGCCATATATGACAAACCCAGAACAAATATCGTATTCAATTGGCAAAAACTAAAATCTTTTTTTTAGGGTTGGGAACAAGACAGGGATATCCACTTCCACCACTCTTATTCAACATAATACCAGAAGCCCTAGCCACAGCAATCAGACAAAAATAAGAAATAAAAGGCATCTTAATTGGAAAGGAAAACTCTCATAATTCTCAGGTGACATAATAACATATATGGAGAACCCTAAAGATTCCATAAAAAACTATGAGATCTAATAATTGAATTCATTAAAGTAACATGATACAAAATAAATATCCAGAAATCAGTTATATTTTATATGCTAATAATTAATTAGCATAATGAATCTTTTCCATGGACGGAAAAGATTTGTACTCAGAAAATTACATGACACTGAAGAAAGAAATGGAAGAAAATACAAATAAGTGGAAGCATATACCTTGTTCACGGGTAAGAAGAATTAACATCATTAAATTGTCCATACTACCCAAAGCAATCTATAGATTAAGTGCAATTCCTATCAAGGTAACAAAAAATGGCATATTTTCAAAAATTTTTATGGAACCAGAAAAGACCTTGAATAGCAACAGCAATCTTAAGAAATAGAAATAAAGTCAGAGGAATCACACTACCTGATATCAAACTATAGAAGGCCACATAATAATCAAACCAGCATAGTAATCAAAACAGATATACAGATCAAAAAACAGAATAGAGAGCCCAGAAATAAACCCAAGACTTTCTGGTCAATTAATATTTGACAAAGGAAGCAAAAAAAATTCAATAGGTTAAAGATATTCTTTCCAATAAATGGTGTTGGGAAAATTGGGCAGATATGTGCAAACAAAAAACAAACAAGCAAAAAAACCTCAAAAAACCCCTGCACAACCTTCTTACACAATACACAAGAATAAACTCTAAATAGATTACAGACTTAATTATTAGATTTGAAACCAGAAAAATCTTAGAAGATAGGCAGTAAACTATCAGATATTTCATGTAATAATATTTTTTCTGATATTTCTCCTCAGCAAAAATAAACAAATGGAACTACATCAAACTAAAAAGTTTTTGCACAACAAAGAAAACCATCAACAAAATGAAAACACAATCCAATGAATGGGAGAACATATTTGCAGAGGATACTTCTGATAAGGACTTAATATCCAGAATTTATGAAGAATTTACACAACTTAGCTCTAAAAAACAAACAATCCAATTAAAAAATGGGCAAAAGTTCTGCATAGATACTTCTCTGAAGACAATATACAGATTGCCAATAGACATATGAAAAGATGCTCAACATCACTCATCCTTTTTAATTTGCAGAGAAATGCAAATTAAAACCACAATGAGATATCACCTCACACCTGTCAGAGCGGCTATCATCAATAAACAAACAAAAAATGTTGGTGAGGCTGTGGAGAAAAGAGAATCCTAGGGCATTGTTGATGAAAATGCAGATTTGGTTCAGCCACTGTGGAAAGCAGTATGAAGTTTCCTCAAAAAATTAAAAATGGAACTGCCTTATGACCCACTGATTCCAATGCTGGTTATATATTCAAAGAAACTCAAAACAGTAATTCAAAAGAATATATGCACCCTTGTATTCTTTGTAGAGTTATTCACAATAGCTAAAATTTGGACGCAGCCTAAGTGTCAATCAGCAGAGGAGTGGATAAGAAAGCCATGGTACATTTACAATGGAATACAATCAGTTGTTAAAAAAAAAAAAAAAGAAAAGGAAATCTTACCCTTTACCGCAGCTTGGATGGTTCTAGAGAGCATTATGCTAAGAAAAATAAGCCAGTCATTAAAAAGACAGGCATCATATGATTTAATTTACATGTGGAATCTAATGAACAAAATAAATAAATAGAAACATAGTTATGAATACAGAGAACAAACTGATAGCTTTCAGAGGGGAGGGAGTTTGCGGGGCTGGGTGAAAAAGTAAATGGATGAAACAAACAAACAAACAAAAAACCCTCACAGACACAGGCAACAGTATGGTGATTGCCTGAGTGAAAGGGGGCTAGGGAGATGTTGAAGAGGGTATAGTGGGGATAAATGGTGATGGAAGGAGACTTGACTTGGAGTAGTGAACACACAATACAATATACAGATGATATATTATAGAATTGTATACCTGAGACCTGTAAATTTTATTAACCAATTTCACCTCAATAAATACAGTAAAAAATCTCAAACTAAAATGTAAAATAATATATATATATATATTTACAATTTTAATAATGTGTGTCATGTTTTGTGCTTTTATTCTGAGTACCTCTCTTCTGCCAGAAGACAATTGCTACATAGTGTACAAATACCCAAAAACAAGAACTGGCCATTTCTTGAAAACTGCTGCCTTGGAAAATTTATAACCAAGAAGAAGAAATACTGCCTTCACTACCATTCTTTGCCCTGAGGAATTGGGATGGAAGTTAAATGACTAATTTAGATCCTTTCTTGGTCTTAGGTTACCTTCATTGAACCCCCAAACACTTGATTTTTAATGTATACATCCCTTTTCATTCCTTTCAGTTCTGCTGGGGCCAGAAATTTTAAGCTCATGTCTTTTGTAGCTCCTTTCAATTATTGTTGGTTGTTTAGTCCACTGTGTTGAAATAATGAAATTTATATTAATAAATGGGTCCTGTGCCAACTTAAGACAGACATTGTTTATCAGATGATGAACACTTAGGGATCTAGCAAATCCTCAGAGTCATGCTTATCTCTATTTTACTGATGGATTAGTGCCTTATATATTAGAGAACTCTTGTAGTAAGGACTTACCAAATAATATAGTCTATATACTAGTCAAAAAATTTCTCCTGTATCTAATTGCATTTTTGGTAAAGAAAAATATTAAGAAAGATGTCAGCAAAATCATGGAGTAAGGACCTCTATATTATTTTCTCCTCTATAAAAACAATAAGGAACTTGGCAAAAATGGTCCAAATCCACCTTTTTTAGAACTGCAGGAACTAATCAGAGTAGCAATCTGGGAAGCATTTTAAAAATGGCTGAAACTTGGTAAGAACTGTAAAGTCATCCCAGTTTCATTCCTCTCTCTAGCTCCACAGTAGCCTTGAAAACCAAAGCTTGCAATCACGGTGAAAAGTGGCAGACTGTGTAGGGAAAAATGAAGTAAGAGACATTTGAAAGCTTTATGCCAGGGAATTGCCATTATTTGACCTATTTGGTGATTCCCTGTAAGACCCAATTACAAGGCTAACTACTTCATATGACTCAGAGCTCATGCCATATGCAAAGCCTGACCCCTGAAGATTTGTTTTTTAAAAATTAGAGGAAATTGTATAACTTTGTAGCTGTCTGAAGCAGTAGATAACAGTTGGTGCAAACAATAAACTAATCAAAAATCTGAAAAGAAAAAGCTAGAGAATGAGATGTCTATAGGGCCTTTTGAAAATTTCAAATTATTTGTCAGAATACAAAACTCCATGAACATTCATAGGACTGTACACATGCCCAGTGGAAACCTGACAAGGCTCTAAATTTTCTTTTCTGACAGAACTTGAGGGTCTGTATAATCAGGAAGTGAAGGTGAAGACAGACTTCCACATTGCCAGAGCACTGAAGACATGCCCCAACAGATCCAGAACCATTTAGCAAAGACTGGGAGACTTATTGGTTTCATATATTTGAAAAAATCTCTGTCAATTCATTAACTAACAAGTAAACAACTGCAAAAACTTCAGTGACCACATACAATTTCAAAGAAGTAGACCAAAAAATTTAGCAATCAATCAACTACAACAACTACTACAAACAGCAATAACATCAAGCTGTAGAAAGGGGAAAAGTCTGATTTCCAGAGTTGTTACATTATATCATATAAAATGCCAGTTTTCAACAAAAAAATATGAGACATACATAGAAACAAAGTATGACTCATACACAGGGGAAAAAAATTTAAAAAACCTTTTCCTTAGGAAGCCCAGGTTTTGGATTTAATAGAAAAAGACTTTAAATGAGGTATTTTAAATATGTTCAAACACATAAAGGAAACCATGTCTAAAGAATGAAAAGAAAGAGTATGAGAATTATGTCTCACTAAACAGAGAAGATCAGTAAAGAAATACAAGTGATAAAAAAGAACTAAATATAAAAGACTTGAAAAGTACAGAAATTGTACTTTTACTTACCAGATGAGCTCAACAGCAGATTTGAACAGGTGAAGGAAAAATATTATCAAACATGGAGATAGATATATTGATATGATCATATTTGAGGAACAGGATAAAAGGAAGAAAAATTAACAGAGCCTCAGAGACCTGTGCGACAGCATTTAGTATACCAAATAAGCGTAATGGGGTTCCCAGTAGAAGAAAGAGAGGAAGAGGCAGAAAGAATATTTGAAGGAATAAAGTCCAAAAACTTTCTATATTTTATTTAAAAATGTTGATTTACAAATCTGAGGTACTCAACAAACTACTAATAGGAGCAATTCAAAGAGATCCACAACTTGATACAGAAAATATTTGAAAATCATGTAGCTAGTAAGAATCTAGTATTCAGAATATATAATGAACTCTTGAAACGATAAAAGACAAATAACCCATTTATAAAACAGGCAAAGATTTTGAATAGACATTTCTCTAGAACAGCAAATAAAATAGATACAAACAGCCAAAATGGAGCATATAAAATTTACTCAGTGCTCATTAGGGAAATGCAACTTATAGCCAAAATGCAAGAACATTTATACCCATTAGAGTGACTATTAAAATTTTAAAAAGGACCATTAGCTTAACAAAGATTTGGACAAACTGGGAACTTCATAGTGAGAATGTTGAATTGTGTGGCTATTGTGGAAAACTGACAATTCTTCAAAAGTTAAACATGAAATGATCTTATGACTTAGCAGTTCTTCTCATTAGTATATATTGAAGAGAAATTAAAGGTTTTTAAAAATACTTATACATTGATGTTCATCACAGCATTATTAATAATGGCCAAAAAGTACAAGTAATCCAAATATCCATCACTGATGAATACACAGACAAAATTGGGACTGCCATAAAATTAAACATTTAGCCATAAAAAGGAATGAAACATGAATAATTGTAGCACTGTGGATGAATATTGAAAATGTTATACTATGCAAAAGAGTCAGATTTAAAATATCATTTGATTTCATTTACATGAAATGTCTGGATTTGGCAAATCCATAGAGATCAAATGTAAATTAGTGGTTGCTAAGGACTGGTGGGAGGGAGGAATGGGAGTGACTGTTAATAGGCACAGGTTTTCCTTTAGGGGCAATTAAAATATTCTGAAATTATATAGTAGTGATGGTTGCTTGATCTTATGAATATGCAAAATATCACTTTTATTATGGATTATTTATGGAGTGTAAATTATATCTCCCCACAAAAGAGGGCTATTATAAGATCAAATATTCTTAACTGAATTTACATCATTTTTAAAATAGGGAAATATTTCATGTTTGTTAAATACCTATAACATATAGGCACTTTACATATATTGCCTCATTTTATATCTCAAAACATCCTGTAGGACCTTATTCAAAACAGAAAATCTCAGCCCTGGCTCGCATAGCTCAGTGGATTGAGCACGGGCTGGGAACCAAAGTGTCCCAGGTTCGATTCCCAGCCAGGGTACATTCCTGGGTTGCAGGCCATAATCCCCAGCAACCGCACATTGATGTTTCTCTCTCTCTCTCTCTCTCTCTCTCTCTCTCTCTCTCTCCCCCCTCCCTCCCTCTCTTCCCTCTCTAAAAAATAAATAAAATAAAATCTTTTAAAAAAAAGAACACAAGAAACTTAAAAACAAAAAAAACAAAAAACAGAAAATCTCAGATTCTTCCCTAGACCTATTGAGTCAAAATCTGCTTTCTAATAATGCTTCCCACGTCTAATGATTCTTATGCCCTTTACAGTTGAGAAACAATGAAAAGACTGCCATGATAGATTTTTATGAATGTAATGAATGTGAGCCACCAAAATATCAGGTTTCCTTAGCAGAGGTGGTACCAGCTACATATACTCAAACCAGGATTCAATTATGCATTCATCCTATAAATTGACTTTTCTCTCTTTCCTCATCTCTAAGGATCACTTCCTTTGTAAATGTGGTGAAAAAAGGAGAGTTCATATCAGGTTTATTGAAGGGTCAGTAGCATACTGAACCCTGTGTTGATGCTGCTCTCGTCTCTACCCTGAGCCTTATTGCTTTACCAGACATGCCCATTCCCTTTACCCCAAAACATGGCTGTCTCAAGGCTGTAGATGTAGGTCTCTTTACTGAGAGATGAAGGTAATGGAGGGAAATTCATCACAGCGCTTCAGAAAAGATAACTTAAAATTGACCTGTCTGCTCTTCAAAGTTTGTAAGCTACCACCTCTATAGAACATTTCCCACCTAGTCTAACCAGGGGGCTCTCTTCTCTTCTCACTGGTTTGCTCCTTGAAAATCCATACTTCTTACTTTGTTATTTAAGGAAAGTTTATTCTTTTTCTTCTTTTATTCACTTTCTCAGGACTCCTTATCCACACACAAAACTTTAAACAGAAGTTAGGCATCACTTATGCTGAGCAGACCAAGGGCCAAGTACCTTTGGACATAGGGCTTTGGACATAGGTTGTAAACCAAGCAGTGTTGCTAAACTACTACTCTCTGGCAAAGGAATAGGCTAAGCATGGATTTGTGAATTATAAAACATGCTAGTTAGTCTGGACACACACAGAATTTTCATTTCGTCTTTGCTTTCCCATCTGACCCTTTTTATAAGCATTTTTCTTACTTATTTTTTAAGCAAGTAATCTGACAAAAATAACGTTACCCAATCATAAATCATAGCCCCAAAGGTCTACTAAAATTGAAGCTAGTCTCAATTCATTTATAGCATAATTCTTAAAAATTTTGAAGTCTTATGCTAGACCCCAAGAATGAAAAATATTGTTCTGTTTATCACACTGTTATAAACAATGGGTCCTTCCTTCCCACCTTCCCTCCTTCCCGCCTTCCTCTTTCCTTCTTCTTTCTGTCTCTCTTTTTTTAACAAATGCAGTATGTGAAAATTGGAACTTCTTTTTTGTTTCTTTTGTAATTTTAATCTAGTTTTCTTTTTATTTATATATTTACTAATTTCTTTTTGTTAATTGCTTGTACATACCGTATTTATATTTATTTTCATTTTCCATATTAATGATGCCAAGACAACATCTCTGCATTTATCTCTGCATTTAGAAATATTTCTTTAGTAAATATTTAAATTTTTTCCCTTAAATACACATTAGGTAATTGTTGTAAGTATAGTTAGTGCTCTGACCAGAACCTCTCCAATTTCTTTTGCCATTTATGTGTGACCCCCCTCCAGCTCTCATGTGCTTTTTCTCTAGATGAACACATTGTGGCTCTTACTGGTGGGCCAATCTCCAGAATACTGGAGGCTTTTTGATTGAAGATATAGAGAACCTGAAATATCTAAGAGTATATATTTCTACCAGTGGTGCTCTTACCCTTGCTTGACTGACCAGAATAACAGTGTGAAAGTTAAGCTCCCTTTGTTTCAGTTTGGTAGAAATTCTGGACAACCTCTTCCCCTCTATAATTTGGCCAAAGCCTTTTTCTGCAAGACACACCCAGATCACACCCTTGCTGGGATCTTCATTTTTCTTTTTCATTTTCCCCCACTCCCTAACTAATCCTCCCTGAGAATGAACACAATCTTCTGGTCAATCTGACCTATCATACTAATGCACTTCTGTGAAGAAAGGAGAGAGAGAATGTCTTGAAAAGATTTAAATTGTGGAAAATCAAAAGAACTAAAGGTACAATGAATCTTTACATACATCAAGTACAATTCATCTCTCAGTTTTCAGATATGAAAGTTAATACATACGAAGAGACAGTATGCAGTTTTTGCCTAACATCATACAACTTGAATTAGTACAAATAGCTTATTTGGTCACTTACAAGGGATCAGCATAGTGCATGCTCCTGGAGCCCTACTGCTTCAAATGAAGACCTAGCTCCACTGCTTCTATTTTCATGACTCACAGCATTTAGCTAAACCTCTCTGCTTCAACCACTTTGACTATAAAACTACTTTGTATGGTTAATGTCATTATTAAATGTAATAATACCACCTAAGGATTTAGAAAAGTTACTAACATGTTGTATTCATTACTGGAAAAAGCTACTTAACTCAATATTTTATGTCATGTAAACTTAAGCTAATTAGTTAAAAATGTTATTGTAACTTATTTCACAAAGTACTTAATCATAGCCTTCTTTTATTCTTACAAAAATCTTTATATTTCAGGAGAGGAAGTTGTTACTTCAAATAGAATCATACAAATGTTTTACAACCTGAGAGAGTTATCTATCTCCCATATCTCGGCTATGTGATAACAAACCACAAAGAATGTAAAGGACCAAGATATAGAAAGCAGTGACACCTCCTGTGACAGATCCTAGGGGGCACTTATTGTTGCAACTTAGAAAATCAATAATGCTAAGTCAAATAAGATACTGCAGCCCAAGCAATGACCAACTGGGTGGTTGCACTCAAAGAATTTATTGCAAAGCTCATGAGTTCCTTTTGGAAAATGAAAGGAAATCTGGAATAATCTGACTACCAGATAATTTATTGTAGGAGGAAGAAGGGACATAATGTGGATTCCTACATTTGGGAAGATATTTGTGAAACCAAGCCTGATTAGTATTTAATAAGATTCATTGGATGCGTCCTACATGCAAATTGAGGATATGGTCCTAACACATCCATTACACACAAGGCACTGATGTAGAAACTAGAGAGCGTAAATAAGTGTGTTTTCCTCAGATACCCTTTCAAGTAAAATTAAGGTTAACATCCAAAATTTGATTAAAATGCTCAACAATAAGCCTGTTAAGAATACCTGATTGCCAGATTCTCTTTGTGTAAATGCTAGAGTAAATTTTAACTCACAGCCAAAAACAACACCAAAATGCCATTTTAAATGCTTGGAAAAGACTACTTCAAATACATTCCAAAATAACAAATTTGCATGGAATCACAAGCTTTGCCACATCATGTAATCTTCCTCTTCATTTTGCCTTTTTATTTGTGTTCAGGTTAAAGATATGGCTCATAAATATTATTTACAGATGGAAGAAAATTTTCCCAGAGACTTTGCTAAAAAATAATGAAATACCACTGAGGACTTTTATGATGACTGAGGAAAAACTCTTCCTTACAAACCCACAACTGAGGGGTTGCTACATTCTGGTGGAAAAGTGTTTTCCTGATTTCCTGTTATTCAAATTATATATAATTTGAAAATAACTCAGATGAAGAAGGTGAGCAGATCTCTTTAGCAGCTAAAAGAGCACTGTCACATTACAATAGGATAAACACAATGTTTAGTTTTTTAGTTTGTAATTAAGTAATTCTCAATGAATTTTTAATTTTATTATGTTCATGTTAATTCATATTTGTACATAAACTAACACATTATTACTATTTTATATAGTATTATTTCAAATGTATACAAAATATACTATTCATCTTTTATTAGGTAAATGTAGTAAGCATTAATCACAGAAAAGAACTTTTAGGAAGAACTCGAATTTCCTCCCCAAAACCTTGACCCTTCTTCTCCTGCCACTTGGAAGAAGAATATTTTTATAGTTCAAGGATAAATTATGTCCCAAGGACAATAAATGATATAAGTGTCAAGATTCAGATTTCTGGTTGGGCAACCTGGATATATGATGGTGCTGTTGTTGAAAAAGGGTGTTTTGGAGGAGAACCACATTTGTGCAGTGCATAAATTTGCAGTGTATTGAATTAGAAAAGTCTGTGGAGTAATATAAAAGTCTGAGATTCACAGAAAGTGTAAACATGTATATAAACTACAAGTGCCAAATAAATGTTTTTTTGTGTGTTTGTATTTGGTTTTACTCTAAAATATGTCCTTGGAAAATAAAGGAATGAAAGCTCTGAACATGCTATAGTCTAGTACTTGGCATCGAAGATCCATGTGAAAATTTCTCTCAATACAAATCAAATATGACTTGACCTGGTGGAAAACATATAGACTTCAGTGAGACAAAATTTACCTTGAAATTCTCAGGGACTTAGAGGTCTCAGAAGACAGACTATTGCCTGGCCAGAGACTATGTACAATATGTACCACTCATCCACAGGCATGGAGCTCATGCTGAGTTATGGAAAAAACTCTTAGGTATAAACAAATTCTTATTAAACATACCCTGTGCTATATTGATGCGTGGGTCACTGGCCAGCAGTGACCACGGAACACTGTGGAGGGCTCGTCGAAAAACAAGTGAGAAAAATCATGCACAGAGACAGACCAGTTTCTGTGGAGAAGTTGGGACGAAATGGCCACCCCTTCTAGTGAGGAGTGCGCTGATTTACCGTCCATACCTGCTTTTATTGGGCTCATTTTGCATAATAATTCAGGTAAAGTACAGTACTTATCAGGGAGAAGTAAGGAACTATAGAAAACAAGGAACTCTGCCAGTCTATTTTGAGTCGGGGGTCAAAGAGCTGTAAGACTTTGAGGAACAAACTAACTTCCTCCTTGGACCCCTCTCATTCAACTGAGAGCATTCTAAACAAAGAAGGTTTCACAGTAATTTACATATTCTTTCTTAGGCCTGATCACCTGGGGAATCCGCCCTTTTCAGCACAGAGCTGCACCACCCTGTCATTGTTTCAGGCTTAGGTGGAGCAAGGGAACCAAGGCAAACAAGAGATAAGGAGATTTTCTCCAGACGCTGAGAACTCAGGCTATGTCAAAGCCTAGGAGCGAGGGTCCATCACCCCCTTTTGCTGCAGCCCCCCAAGTTCTTCTTTTGGGGGGCCTCCCAAAGTGATCGTGCCTGTCTTAGGTCGTTCCCCCCTTGAGGAATCTTACCCATCTTTGGCTAACCGACCAAGCTTTTTGGGATTCAGTTATGAATAAAGCAGCAGAAGAAGCATTTCTGCCAGGGAGATAAGCTTTTGTCTCCTTGCTGGCTTACGGTTTCAAGTGTGTTCCCTTAGCCTTAACCTAGGTGGGGGTTTCAGCTTCTGATACCAGTCAGGGCTGTTCCCAACACCATATGGAAAACAAAAATAAAACAAATGATTATTCCTCTGATCAAAACTGTTTTTAGAGTTTAAGTTAGATTCTGCATATGAAAAATATGGGAGATTTGAAGACTGTATTATACATTATAGTCATGTTTTTGAGAACTAAAAATATAGTTTAAAGTATTTGATTTCTAAGCATTACTTTTCCAAAAAAGAAACTTACACTGTCTCAACATTTTTCCACTTTCATATGACAGTCATTATGATATTTGGTGTTTTCCTAAAAGATACTTGTTTAAATCAGTTAGTTCTCATCTCAACCCTGTTCTCACTGTAGCAGTTTTTTTTCACAACTCACATTAAAATCAAGCCATTTCATTTCTTATTGGTGGTGTGTGATGCTAACTCAGCCCTTCCTATTCATGATTCCTTTTTCTTGTATCAACTCTATGCAGTGCCATGTGATTTAGAAGCATAAGTCTAGAAATCTAGACTCAGATTATGACAATTTGCAAGGCTAGTAACTTTGATAGTGGGACCCAGTGCACTAAATCAAAGCACAGAAGTGCAAGTATTTGCCTGACTGGACAGGGAGTTTATAAATGCTATATAATCACAGTGTCAAAAGGTGAAGATAAACGATTCTGTGTGAGCCAAACATTATATTTTGATCTCTCTTGAATATGAATACATGTCTGTGAAGGTAAGAGAAGTCCATTAGATATAACTCAAAAACAAAGAAATGGGCTTGAATTCCAGCTCTGTGTTGCATTAAGTGTGAGGTTGTGGATGAAGAGATTGCATGTCTATATATTGAAGACCCTCCTCTGTTAAAGGGAATAATAATGCTTTCTCCATATAATTACTGGGAAGACCAAATGCCATAAAGCATATAAGTGACTTGTGCACATGTTTGGCATGTTTATTATTTAATCCTCACCCAAGGATATATTTATTGATTTGTGAGTGGGGAGGAGAGGGAGAGAGAGAGAGAGAGAGAGAGGAGTGAAAAACATCTATTAGTTGCCTCCTGTATGCAATCTTGACCAGGATTGAATCTGCAACCTAGGTATGTGCCCTGACCCAGGATGGAACCTGCAACCTTTTGGTATAGGGGATAAAACTCCAAATAATTGAGCACCCTGGCCCAGGTGAGTTTGGCATGCTTTATGAAGATAAAATGCCATGAAAGCAGTGGTTTCAAAAAAAATGTTTGTAACAAATGAATTATAGGTAAGTAATTCTAGGGGGAAAAGTAGAGTAACAATAACTCTACTCAGTCCTCTGGAACAGTGGCTCCTTTTAAATTCTCCTAAAGATGATTTGTCACATATGCTTAGGCATTTGTCATCTTAGAGTAAATGGCCTTCAGATCTAGGCACTAAAATGCTACTACTTCCTTTCACAGATGAAGGTGCAAAAGATATCAAAGCGACAGGCTCTTTAGGACAATGCATTTCTATAGAAATTTTTGCCCTTCATCTGAGGAGAATTTGTATGAAAATAATCTAGATATTTTATACTATTAAGCTCTCAAACTGGTTCTTTCCTTCCATTATCTTGCATGAAATGTATGCATCTTGACCTTCCCATTCCTTCAATTTACAGAAGGCACTCAGTACCTTTTGTAAATGGGCAATAGGCAGAGTTTTGGCTCTAGTGCCTGAGACTGGGAGTGAACAATGCTTACTTTTCAAGTTGTATCTCCTGACACATGTACAAGGAATTCATGCCCATACTAACAATGGCTATTATGATATCACTTTAATGACTTGTTATAAACCTTTCTTATGAAACCACCCTGTAACAAAGCCATTTTCTCTCTTAGTCACAAATAGCCATTCTTTATTAGATATAGCTTATTTTTTTTACTTTGTCTTATAAAATGGAAGAGAATGGCTGAGTTATTGTTTATTGGGTCAGGAGTATAGAAATAATTATTCTTAGTTGTCTTTCCTCTTCCTGATAAACACATGAAGGACAGATTTCTCAAAAATTTAATCCTATGTTTTGTCTTCTAAGAATTTGGCCTTCTCTTGGATCTATTATACTTCCTTCTTCTTCTTGACCACTAATAACTCATAGATAAATCTTGTCTTCAATTGCAGTGGCTTCCATAATCCTTATTTTCTGGCTAATTTACTATTTTGTATTATGTATGCTGACTTAAGCCATTAGGCCAAACAATTTTATAATGTACCATGAATCAGGTTTTAGTACAAGCAAGGTGGAGCACTTCAGCTTCCTCTCCTTTCTCTCACCTTTTGTTCCCACTACCATCCACACCTACTCATCTCTGGGCCCACTGATAATCATATATACTCAATTCTATTTTTTGCAATTTGTAATTTCTCTCTGTTCTTTTCATTTTCCTCTGACTTGCACTTGCTCAACTCCTGGAATTTTTTTTTTAGAAATATCCCTACTGGTTCTTTCCACTTCTGACTTCTTTGGGCAACATTACCTGTCAGTGTCAGAGCGCCCTGATATTTAAATCCCTATCTCAAACAAGCATCAAACTGGATTTGCTAGACAATTGAATTCTTGCTCTGTTACTTTGTGTTAATAGTATCATTCTGTCTATTTCTTTTACTGTATGCTGCCCCATATTATTTTTTGGAAGTAGGAAGCAAATAAATCATAAAACATTTGCTTTATACATCAAATATGTGAGCCAAAACACCCCTGAATTCTAACATAACTATTATAAACTCTATCAATCAATGAAAAACAAAGAGAGCTTACCAACTTATAGAAGGAAAAGGTTGGAGAACGGAATGTTCATGATACCACCCGCTTCTCCCTGCCAACATCAATGGACAGTTTTTTTTTCTTTCCTCACTCTTTTTTTAATTTAATTGTTGTTCAAATACAGTTGTCTGCATTTTTCCCTACCACTCCCCTCCATTCCAGCCATCCCCACCTCCCTCCCCTGATTCCACTCCCCCTTGGTTTTGTCTATGTGTCCTTTATCTTTGTTTCTGAAAACACTTCCCCCTTTCCCTCCCATTATCCCCTCTCACCTCCCCTGTGGTTACTGTCAGATTGTTCTTAATTTCAATGTCTCTGGCTATATTTTCTTGCTTGTTTGTTTTGCTGATTAGGTTCCACTTATAGCTGAGATCATATAGTATTTGTCTTTTACCACCTAGCTTATTTCACTTAACATAATGCTCTCCAATTCCATCCATGCTGTCACAAAGGGTAGGAGCTCCTTCTTTCTCTCTGCTGCATAGAATTCCATTGTGTAAATGTACCATAGTTTTTTGATCCACTAATTTACTGATGGGTACTTAGGTTGCTTCCAGCACTTGGCTATTGCAAATTATGCTGCTATGGACATTGGCATGCATAGGTTCTTATGGATTGGTGTTTCCAAGGAGGCTATACAGAGAACCCAGAGACATATGAAAAGGTGCTCAGCATCACTAGCCATCAGAGAGATGCAAATTAAAACCATAATGAGATACTACTTCACATCAGTGAGAATGTCCACCATAAACAAATCAACAAACAAGTGTTGGAGATAATGGGGAGAAAAAAGAACCCTAGTGCACTGTTAGTTTTTCTTTTTTCTTTTCAAATAAAGCAAACTACAGTCAGGTCTTCTCTTTCAGGCCAGAAAAAAAATGCAGTGGTTAGTGTAAGAAAATCTCATGACAAGGAAATAATAAAAAAACCCACAAAATTTTTTAAAATGTGGTAATGCATTCGTATACTGTGTATGTATGTTAGCTAAATGATACTAATTGGGAGTATTTAGAGAGGACTCCTTCCCACTTGGATTTCAAAACTTTTAGATAATGGAAGAATTTCAAAGAAATAAAATTTTATCATTATAAATACATGCACTAACACAAAATATTGGTAATTTGCTGTCAAAATGATCTCCTGCCAGACTTGATTTAATAATTAAAGCATTCCTTATATTTAAATGTTTCTCTAAATGGCCAAGAAGATGAATAAGATGAAATATTTTCTGCAAATTGTAGTCCAGAAAGCAAATGGATAAAAATTCTGCACAAGCACACCAACAGGGACAAAAGCTTGAGAAAGGCATCAGCCACAGTGAGGAGCAGGCAAAGTTCTAGGAAGAACACCAGAAAAATGATCCAACTTGCAGTGTGACACACAGTATTTGCATAATATATGTTTCATCTCAGTCATGACTTTGTCTTGTGTGTTGAAGTATTATGGGAAGCTTTAGAAAAGAGTGGGAAAGGACTTCAAAACCTTCTAAGGTTCTCATTTTCTAGATGAGAAAAGTTTTCAGATGAGCCCTAAAAATGGAGAAAAGTAAAGAGAGGCAAGAAAGAATTTCAAGTAAATAAAGAACTTAAAGATAAATAAATGAAGAAAATAGAGGTGTGAAATCATTAGGTTTTTGAGGGAGCACAACACTCACCTTTTCTCTCCTTCATATTTTCCTCTCCCTTAAGGCTGCTGGCAAGCCAGTTACTTACCCACTCACTGCCAATGCCAAGCTCTTCTTCTTTCCTGCAGCCCTTCCATCACTGCTGTCTCTCATTTCTGCCTCTTTCCCCTGTCCTCTCAACTCTGTGTCACAGAGATCAACTTAACCTTCTTTTCAGCTTTTTATTTTATTTTTTCATTTCTCAGGCCTAGAACTCCTTTGCTCATTTTTAAAATACAACTGAAGTTCCTAAAATCCATTTTGTAGGAAGCCACACACCTTAGGGTGGGGGCTGATAAATCAAGCTGGAGAAGATAACTTTGTTCTGAGGGGTGGGGGAAGCATGGATGATGGCCAGAGCATCACTAATCTTTTTCTGCCTTCCTCCCTCTTTTCCTATCTTCCTTTCATTTATGTTTTATCATGACATAAAGTTCTCCTCATCAATCATTGCAAATTCTCTCTCTTTTGCACACACACACACACACACACACACACACATGTGCACACACACCCCAAAATATAATGTGGCTCCTAGAAGTTACAATTATTTCCATGATAGCACAATTCCTTAAGGGAATGCATGTAAATGCCCTTAGATGCCTGAGAAGATATGATCAGGTGTGGTCTATTTATAACCTTTTAAATATCTTTTGTAAAAGGGAAATTGGTTGATAAATGTCTTCCTAGAGAACTGACATAACATTATTAGCATCTCCCACTCAGAATTTCTGTGCATTTATTTGCCCAAGGGTGTGTGCTTACCAGTTGTTAACCCTCCTAGTTTCCAGCTACCACTAGATGTCCCTCCTAGACAATACTGAAATGCAGTCCCCCTTTCCATGCATCCTTGGGGTCGCTGAAGTGTAAATGGATAGATGCTCAGGTGCACCTGCCCAGCCTCACAGCTGTTAACAGGTTACGGGGTGCAATTTTTTACCTGGCATTGATTCTGTCTATGGTTATATCTCTGTGACTCTGACAGGGGTTGAGGATGTTGTTTATTCATACTGAACCAGACATGGCTTGTTGTTGGTGTTTCTTTAAGAAACAGAGTTATGGGCACCTTATTTCAGTCTTCTTATGCCCTTTAGGTGCTTTATGTCTGAATTTCATTATTCATCCTTGCTTCCCAGTCATCATAACTTCCTTCATCCTATGCTGGCTTGATTTAATCAATGAGAAAACTTTGATGTGTTTCCAAACAATAGTATAGTTCATCTTGTAGTCCAATAGTTTATTAAGTGTTGTGGCAGACATCCCATGGTGACTCCTAATGAATCACACCCTTGTGTCATCCTTTCCCCTTGTGTGCTATGGAAACTGTGCCTTTCCTCTAACTGATACAATATGGCAAATGTGACAGGATGTCACATCCATGCTTATGTTACATTATTTGGCAAAAATGAAAGGTTCCTATCTGTTGACTTTGAGTTAATCAAAAGGGAGATTATCCTGGGTGGGCCTGACCTAATCAGAATAGCTCTTTTAAAGAGGATTCAGGCCTTCCCTGAAGTTAGGGACTTCAAGTAGCATAGACTCTTGTTCTCTCACTTTCTTGCTAGCTTTGATAAATTAAGATGCCATGAAATCTGTAGTTGTAAGGATGTAATCTCTGCCACCAACCTGAGGGAGCTTAACAATGATGTTTTGCCTTCTCAAAACTCCAATGCGAATGGAGTCTAGCCAACATCTTGATCTAAGCCTTGTGAAATTCTGAGTTTAGGACCCAGCTAATCTGTGCCCAGACTGGTCTCTGAGCCTGAGCCTCTTTATAATTGTTTTATGGATTATACAGATTTTTTTTTGGTAGCAACACCTAATTCCAACAATAAGTTGTTGGTTTTCTTCATAGTTTGCAGGTTGGCTATCTCAGTCACACTCCAGGTTGTGGATAAGGCTCAGGTTTTCTTGTTTTGGGACTGCCTATATTGCTGTGTTCTTCTCAAAGTGACCAGCAATATGGTGGAAGAGCAATAAAACCCATGGATGTTTCCTAACATCTTCACTCAGAGGTGGCACTAGGTCTCTTTTGCTCACATTCCATTTCTCAGAGTGCTATGGACTAGATTGTCCCATCCCTTCCATTCACATGTTGAAGCCCCAAAGCTCAATATGATGGTATTGCAGATGGGGCCTTTGGGAGGTGATTATTTCATGAGGGTAGAGCCCTTAAGTTGGAATAAGTGTCTTTATAAGAGTAGCCACAAGATTCCCCACCCCCTCTTTCTCTCTCTCATGGGAGAACAGCAAAAAGGCAGCAATCTTCAAGCCAGGAAGGAGGCCCTTACTAGAACCTAATCATGCTGGCATCCTGATGTCAGACTTCCAGCGTCTAGAGACATGAGAAATTAATTTCTGTTGTTTAAGTCACCTGTCTATGATATTTTGTTGTGGCCACCTAAGCAAACTAAGACACAAAGCAAGCTACATGGCCAATCTCAAGTTAAGCAGACAGACAAATATAAGAGGTCTGTCCAGAAAAAAGTCCAACCATTGTTCATATAATGAAAATGGTTTGCACAATATTGATGTAATCTGGCAGCCAAAGAGAGTGGACTGGAATGCGCCTGTGTGAACGACAACTTCACTGTACTAGTCAGTGGGGGCAGTAGATGGTGTTGAGTGAGCATGTTTACTGTGTGACTGGCACATTCAAAATGACTGAGCACGTAGAGCAACAAATCTGCATCAAATTTTGCAATGAGCTTGAACATTCTTCCATGGAAACTATTCAAGATAATTCAGAAGGCTCCAACTATGGGCAATTGGTAATTGGCAGCTTCATCACAACAACATGCCCACTCATGCATCATGTCTTGTGAAGTTTTTTGGTGAAAATTCAAAGTATCTAGGTGACTCAGTCCCCCTACAGCCCATATTTGGTGCCCTGAGATTTCTGGCTTTTCCCAAAACTAAAATCACCTTTGAAATGGAAGAGATTTCAGACCATCGATGAGATTCAAGAAAATATTACGGGGCAGATATTGTCTATTGGGAGAACTGTGTGAGGTTCCATGGTACCCACTCTGAAGGGGACCAAGGCTTCCTTGTCTTATGTACAATGTTTCTTGTATCTTGTATCTTCTTCAATAAATACTCTCTTTTTTATAATACATGGATGGATAATTTCTGGATAGTCCTTGTATTCCATTCCACAGGTGTGGGAGAAGTGTGTATGTGTGTGTGTATTTTTTTAAATTAGTAGTATATTTCTTATTTCCTAGTGATATTACAAGTATCAAGATCATGCTTCAATCCTTGACTTACTACTTATTACTATTGTCTTAACTTTATAGTTATCAGTAACCCGCACCATCATCATTTCAGAGTCTGTTTAATTGGTAGATTACATAATCTTGATCAAGGAAGCAAAGCCAAAAGTCTTAAATGGATAAAGAAGATAAGACAGTCTCTCAATAATCATGTGATATGAATTGATATCTAAAGAAGTTTAGGGAAAGATAAAACAAAACAAACCATAAGCTTCAGCTTTATAGTTCATAATGTATAAGCTATTTTGCCCGAGTTTTGCTCAAGTTAGGGAACATGCATAAGTTTATGTTTCTGGTTAAAAATTTAAGAAATAAATAGGGTCTTTTCCAAACTATGAAAATATTACTAGGATATCATTTCCTTAGAATTCTTTAAAAATTTTGCCTAATTCTTGATTTGATGGACCCTTCCTCATCAGGATGAAAATACATGTTTGACTCATATGTGGTGACAACTACCATTCCAGTTGAGTATAGCTGTATACTGGAGCTGAAATCTCAAATCCTTCCTAGTAGTCCTCCTTACTCTAGAAAGCCAAAAAGATGATTCAGTCTCAGAATGAAGTTATTTGAAGAAACATACTTTTTTTTAAACCTTTGCTTCTCTAGGACATTCGATGGTCCTAGGATAACTTTGGTCACAGAAACTTGTTTCAGAAAAGGGAACCCTCATACACTGTTGCTGGAATTGTAAATTGGTACAGCCACTATGGAAAAAATATATAGAGATCCCTCAAAAATTAAAAATAGAGCTGCCATACATCCAGAAATTCCACTTCTTGGTATTTATCTTAAGAAACCATAAATGTGTATCAAACCACTTTCCCATGTATCATCTGAACAATTCTCAGGTGGTCCTGTTCAATTTTCTTCAATGTACTGGCCCTATGTATACCCCTACTACACTCCATAACTCACCTCCTTTTCTCTTATGCAGATTAAAATCTCCTATCTTGTAGGAAAAGGGAATCCTTGCATTCAAAGAGGGATAGAGATAGGGAACATAAAGGGCAAAGGGAATTTAATTAATTTTTAAAGAGTTTTTATTTATTTATTTTTAGAGAGAGGGGAAGGGATGGAGAAAGAGGAAGAGAAATGTCAGTGTGTAGTTGAGTCTCACACCTCCTGCACTGGTGACCTGGCCTGACAACTAGGCATAGTCCTAACTTGGAATTGAACTGGTGACCTTATGGTTCACATGCCAGCACTCAATCCAGTGAGCCACACCAGCCAGGGCAGGACTGAATTCTTTTAGTAGACTTGGGGTGAGGGGAAGTCTGTGAACACATGTGTGTAGTTTCCAGTTCGCAGAACAGAGTTTTGAGGCCTAATTGGCTTTCTTAAAATCTTCTAAACCAAATTCTGGAAGAGCCTTTAAGTCATCTAGTCAGATCCGCATTGTATGTCTAAATGTGCTCTGCTACACACCAGATAAAAAAATGATGCTTAAACATCACCAATAATACAGGACTAGATGAAGAGACACTTGGAATCAGACTGTTACATTATGTTTGGTTTGTTCAAAAGCAACTTCCAGCATATATTCAGAGCTGATATCATCTCAATATAACTTCTACACCAGATTCCTAAAATATTCCTTAAGAATGTATTCTAATTTCTCTTCTACTGACAGTCTTTTAAATATAACTCATGTATATTATTATATCAAATAAATACCACTTCAAATACTCCCAGGTGATGTGGACTCAAGTGTCCTCATTTTCCTGGTGGTCTTGCACCAAAGCAATATTTATCTTTAATGTTCATTGTTTTCCTGAGACTCTAGTGGTTTGGCAAGCAGTGTAAAAGAGTATCCATTAAATTCCTATTCCTAAAAACTATATTCCTATTAATTCAGTCTAACCTTCAATAGTATTTTGAAAAGGAGAATAGCATGGTTTTGTAGGGATTCCAAGTTGGAATTGAACTACCTGGGTTCATAGACAAACTTAACCACTTTCTAGGTGCGTGCCTGGTTTCTTCATTAATAAATCTGTAAGATGCCAATTTTATGGGGTTTTGCAAGATTCCAATGAGACAATGCTCACAAAGGCATCTATAATATCTATCACACCATAAGAGCTCAGCTAATATTAATTATTATCACTGTTATTCTAAAAATTTCCCAGCATATTACTTTCAACATTTTAAAATACTATTATTTCTTTTTTTATCATGTCACTAATAGTTAATCCTACTTAGTCAATGACTCCCAAGCCAAAGTAAACCAAAGATCTCTCTTCCACACTGTCCCTTGACATTAAAGGAACCTACTCAGACTAGGAGATTACCTTTGAATAACTAAAACTTGATCTCTGTGGATAAAATAGCATAAAGAACAAACTAACAATAACCAGAAGGGAGATGGGAGGGAATAATATGGGGAAAGGGGGAAGGGTCATCAAGGAACACATATAAAGGACACATGGACAAAGCCAAAGGGGGGTAGGATTAAGGATGGGAGATGGGATGGCTGTAGTAGGGAGGAGTAGTGGAGGAGAAATGGAGACAACTGTATTTGAACAACAGTAAAAAAGAGAGAGAGAGAAAAGAAAGAAAATCCAGCTGTACACAGATACATAGTTGAAAAGGGTGGATGACTTCAATATCTTCTCATGTAATTGTGAATATTCTCTTTACATCAAAACTAAAAAAGAGGTAGGTTCTTAAAAATTAGTAGCCATGTTAACTTTGAAACCATGTAAGTGAATTTTTTGTGCTCTGTAAGATAAAAAATTTATTGGTTCATCTTGAAAAAAAAACATAGCAGCAATAATACCATTTATTGAATGCTTTTTACATGCCACACATTGAACTCTCTCTCTCACACACACACCCCCACACACACACCAGTCACATCATCTTGTTCCTGCTCTTCCCATCAACAATTTCAGAATTATTGTAATAGTGATAGTTACCGCAGCAGCTGCTCCACTTCCTAAGTCACAGAGATATTGCAGGAATAAAAAGACAATATCTGGGTATGTCTTCCTAGGATCTGCCATATTTGTCAGCAGGATTTGCAATGGCAATTGGAACTGTTTCACAGGCAATTTCTTTCCCATGGAAAATATCCCCCCAAAGGCCATTTCAAATATCAGCTCAGCTTCCCTTTGGCAAATATATCACACTCTTAGCATTTCTATAGAATTTTAATGCTACAAAGTGCTTTTATAAACATTAGCTCATTTAAACCTCGCTAAAACCCTAAAGAAAGAACCTTTAAAGACCTAAACACTTGTGACAAAGCCTGCAAGATCACTAGTCAGGTGGAGAATTAAGACTTGAATCCATTTCCTTATCCTTTCCTGTCTTTGCTTCCCACCATTCCAGCTGCCATCTTAGAGTCTTGGCCTAGGAGCCATGTGGCCTAACTATTGTACTTTTCCCTACCATTCAGTCTGGTTGTGGCTATGAGAAAGTCTGGTGACTGCTTTTAGTATCTGCATCTAGTTCTGAAAGGGTCGACATAAACCCATCCCACAGAGTTTGTGTTAAATATGACCTTGTAGATAAAAGCACTCTGTGGACTTGCAAGTGTTTAACAGAAATGCGTGGGTGTTCCTAACACAGATATGGAATATGAGTGTAATGTTTTTCCAGAGATTTATGGCTTATTTTCATACTTTCAGAGTAGTAGTTATTCAATAATTATTGTTTCCTATAGTCTGACTCACCATTTCAAAGTGTGTGCCTAATAAGATAATAGAGACAATTTGTAGCCATTGATAAATGTGCAAGATCTGAATTTTTTGTTTGGTTTGGAAAGTCTTTTCAATATCTTAGTTAGTTCTACTCATCCTAATTTCTTCTTCACACTCTTATAGATGAAGAAAAGCCAATAAAATAAGAACAGTGATTTTGCCTCTTTAGAAATAAATCTTTAATAAGTATATAAAGTTGTCTACTTGGGGTAGATGGTTAATACTGTTTTGTGTTTCCTTCATGTTATACCCAAACTGAATAAGGCATTTTATCTATCGAACTTCATTATTGATCTTGAGTATAAAGAAAAATATAACCATAGAATTAATGTAAATTAGTTTTAAATTATAAAGTGTATTTATAAGATTACATGTATGTAAAAATACATGTAAGATGTATTTTATATTATTATTTTTTTATTGTTTCAAAGATTGCTTCCTAGTTAAATAGGGCTTGTTTGGAAACCTCAGAATTAAAGCAGGAGTTAACATATGTCTTCCTCTGTAAGATTAATTTATGCAAGAGTTTTATATACTGCAGAAAAAAAAACTAAACATCAACTGTCTTGCCCAATGGGTTTAGTCAAGTTCATCTGTACAATAGGATTTAAAGTGAGTAAAATAAAAAATTATTTTAACAGTGTTTTGCAATTTAAAATGCCTTTGCCATGTATAAATATTATCCACACATAAACACACACATAGGCACGTATCAGAAAAAAATTAAAAATATCATAGTTTGAGAAATGGCTGGCTGTATTTGACTTATATGGCAGTCACATTGGTAAAGTGCTTAGGATTTGTCCGTTGTACATCTGGCTTCCTAAATCACAGTAAATGAGGTAAAACTTTAAATAACTCTTACTAATTCCACCAATCCATTAAAATTCATAAGGCAGGATTTCAAGATCTATTATAACAGCAATAATCAATTGTAGCTAACCATATATTACTGAGAAAAAATGTGTTTTCTAGGTCTTTCTCTTTCTTTACTATCAATTTATTCTTTTCCAGTATAATCCATCCCATGAAATTAGAATTATTCAGTTTAACACTTCACACAGATTACAGCATCAATAAAGAGTCAGTAGAAAGTCAGTGCATTTGCCAATACATGTTTTCTTTAATAACTAAGCTAGCAATGTAATGGGATATACAACATAATAAGGCAGAAAACAACTAGTTTTAAATAAAATCAAGAGTGAAACATGTCTTTAAAAGAGTTATCTTGCTTTTCTTTGTTTTGATTAGTTGAAATCTCTAATTTCGTAAATAATTTTCTCCCAACCCTCATGGTGTTTGGAACTACCATCATTGCTATCTCTTTCTTCTTTAATTCTTAGACTTATGAATCAAGAAGTTTTCCTACTGGCTGTTTCTGCATCCTCAGTATCTAATCATTCACTAGCTCCTTTATAATATGGCTTCTACTTTTTTCTCTCATTAAAATTACTAGCTTTTTACATGGCCACAAAAGGTTCCTTTAGGCCAAAAGCCATGATATATTTTTCTATTCTTTGTCTTGAATGTCTACCAAGTTCTAATTTATTTTTTACTTTTTCTTCCTAAGAATTATCTACTTGCTTAGCTTCCTTAGTACTATATTATCATTATACTTCTACCATCTTTTGATGTACTTTTAGATTTTTGGGCTGGTCCCTGTTCCCCAAATATACAACTCCAAGAGAAATCAATTTTTAGTTTCCTACTTATAAAAGTCTATAAACTCTTCCTTTGAAATTTCAGTCATCTATTAATTTTTTTCACTGGGAAATCATTTATGAATCTTCTAACATGATTGAAACAGTGCATTAAAAGCTATGGGATATAAAGATGAAAGTTGCCATAAAAGAAACTAATTATCAAATTACCACCAACCTCATTTTATTTTTTCAAACGTAAATATATTACTCTCCTTCTTGCCTGAGTACCAAGGTACTTCATCCTAAGGCATCATTTTTGTAGCTTCACACTTAAAATATACCTAAAGATGAATTCATTATTTTTCTTCCAACTTGGCTAATGCTCTGAACTCTATTCTTTGTAAGATACATTGCTTCCCCTGCCACTAAAGCTCATCACATTTAAGTCAATGCTGACTATTTTTTCTCACATTACCAGCATAATTAAGTAGTTAGTAATTCCTATCAGTTGTTTCTGATCATGACTGTTGCATTTGTTTTATTCTTTTTAATCTTAGTGCAATCCTTCTATTCAAATCTCCTCACACTAAGTCCCTGCAATTTAATTTTCCTGCAGTATCTAACAGTTGTGCCCAAACTCTGCTTACCCCTTATCTCCAATCTAATTTATTTTATGTTGTTAAAATTAGCTAGATAAACACTAATTAGAATCAATTTCTCCAAATCTTAAAGATTTTCCACTGCTCAAAAAATCAGAAATTTTGATGGAGACACACCATAAGCTAGCCCCAAACTTTTAGCTTCCACTTTGCCAGCCTTGACTCCAACTTTTTTTTACATAAACTTGAAACTCCTAATTTGAAGGTATTCTGAATCTTATTGTTAAAATTATAGTCTTAGATCCTTCCCACCTGATGAATCACATATTTGCAATATGGCCTTTTTCTCTCTCCCTTATTGATCATACTATCCCATCAAGATATATCAACACCTTGACTCTAACCAATTAGTATATATGTATATTATTTATTGCCAAATTTACTTCCTTTATTTTAATAATCTCCAGCCTTTGATTCTGCCCCATAACTGATATCACATATGACTTATTCTGCTCATCATTTATTTGGCACTGCATTAATAGATTCTCAAATAATTCTCATATTACAATAAAAAATGTGGAATATACTTCCAGTCAATATGGAGGTGTGGGTAAACATGGCTCATCTCCCCACACAACCAAATCAAAATTACTACTAAACTATAGAACAACCATCACTCAGAACTGTCACAAATTGAGCTAAACAACGACAGAAGTCTGACAATGACAGAACTAAAGAAACCACATCCACCTAGACAGGAGGTGCATAGATAAGGAACATAGAGATGCAGGTTGTGCTGGTCCCACATCCACATGTGGTGGATAAAATTTCAGAAGAGATATCTCAGGAGTGAGGAATCCCAGTCCCACAGCAGGTCCCCCAGGTCAGATTTCCAGTGCCAGGAATATAAGCCCCCATAACTTTTAGCTGTAAAAACCAGTGGGGTTGGAGTCTAAAATAACTACTGGAATCTCATGGAGTTCCTCTTAAAGGGGCAGCATACAGATACATTCAGACTCACTCCCTCTGAGCTCCAGCACTAGAATGCAGTTTAAATGACCCCAGTGGCACATGGAAAGTAAATGAAGTGGCTGGCATCAGGACCAAAGCTAGGATAAAGCTTTCTATCAGACAGAAAGGCAAGTAGGGACCATTGTTCTTTTTCTGGGCTCTCCCCCATACAGAGCCATAGAGCTTGCAGACAGGGGCCGTAGCTGAGACTCCACGAACATAGTTAACTCTGTTAGCCCTGCCCTGATGAATCCCCCAGGCTTCACCTCATCAAACATATTGGGCCAACCTAGGCTGTTACCAATGTTTTTTCCATATGAATGGCTGGTCTCACCTTAGGCTTCACATTTTCCAAAATTCACTCACATAAACAACAGCAAGCCTCAAGGACCCCCGGCCAGCATACCACTTGCTAAGTGGCCACAGGCCTGGTGCTAGCAGCTGCCAGCTTTGGACCAGAGTTTGGCTTCACCTCAGAGCTTCCAAGCCCAGTAGAAGTAAAAGTATCTGTAGATTACTTGGTAACTTATTTCAGGTATTCTCAGGTGGAACACAGTGGGGGACTGACCCTGTCCTAACCACCCAGGACACCCTAGAGCCTACACAGTCACTGGACAGCTGTAGACCATGTCAGACCATCACATCCCTGCACTTGCACAGCTGATCCTCCACAAAGGGAAGACGTTGGTAGCCAGTGGTCTCAGCCAGTACTTGCAGCTGACTGGCCTGGGTAAATCCCTCCCATTGAACTGCTAATAGGAATCAAGTTTTAACTACAAGAGAAGGATGTTCTCAGTCCACCTGAAGAGCACACCTTGGGTACCCAGCTTGGGTGATAGAGGAGGCTATGCCACTGTACCCTACAGGACACCTACTACATTAAGCCATACTACCAAGACAGGCATTCATAGCAGCTCTACCTAATACATAGGATGGAACACTAGGGAGGCTGACAAAATGAGGTGACAAAGAAACATGTCCTAAATGAAAGACCACATCAAAACTTCAGAAAAAAAGAACTGAAGAAAATGGAGATAAGCAAGCTATCACTGCAGAATTCAAAACACTAGTTATAAGGATGCTCAGGGAACTTAGTGAGGACCTCAACAGCATAAAAAGGATCCAGGAAGAAACGAAGGACACACTAATTGAAATAAATAACAATTTACAAAAAATTGACAGTAGAGTGAATGAAGCAGAGATTCAAATCAATGATTTGGAACATAAGGAAGAAAAAAGCAACCAATCACAACAATAAAAGGAAAAAAGAATTTAAAAAATGAGGAAAGTACAAGGAGCCTCTGGAACAACTTCAAGAGGGTCAACATTTGCCTCATAGGGGTGCCAGAGGAGAAGAGAAAGAGCAAGAAATTGTAAAGCAATGTTTAAAAAGTAATGAAAGACAATTTCCCTAATCCGATGAAGGAAATAGACATGCAAGTCCAGGGACCACAGAGTCCTAAACCAAATGGATGCAAAGAGGCCCACTGCAAGGCATGTCATAATTAAAGCGCCAAAGGCTAAAGATAAGGAGAAAATCTTAAATACAGCCAGAGAAGTTAGTTACCTACAGGGAAGTTCTCATAAGACTGTCAGCTGATTTCTCAAAAGAAACTTTATAGGCTAAAAGGGATTTGCAAGAAATATTCAAAATCATGAAAAGTGGAGACCTACTGTCAAGATTGCTCTATTCATCAAAGCTCTCACTTAGAAGTGAAGGACAGATAAAGAGCCTCCCAACAAGAAAAAAACTAAAGGAGTTCATCATCAGCAAACCATTATTATATGAAATGTGAAAGGGACTTATCTAATAAAAAAGATCAAATCTATGAACAAAAAAAGGCAATAAACACACAACTATCAACAATTGGATAAAAATAACCAAACTAAGCAAACAAGAAGTCAGAGACAGAATCACGGATAAGGATAGTGTTTTGATGGTTACCAGATGGGAAGAGGGTTTGGTGGAATGGGTGAATATGTGAGGGGATTAAGAAGTACAAATAGACAGTTACAGAAAAGCCATGGGGATGTAAATACAGTATCGGAAATTGAGTAGCCAAAGGACTTATACACATGGCTCATGAACAAAGATGTGGGGTTTGACTGAGGGAGTCGGGGCTTTGGGGTGTAAGGAAGTGAAGGGGGTAAAATCAGGACAACTTTAGTAGCATAAACAATAAAATATAATAGAAAAAAGAATTGCACATGTGACACGTGACTGGCAGAAAAAGCCACAGTGCTCCATTAGGTGTGATATAGGGGAACTAAACAAGCATGCGGTCCCTCCCCCAACCTCTTTGCTATCACCAGGCATTTGGGCTGACATTTGACTGGGATTTCACTAAATCTGTAAATTAATTTGTGGAGAATTGAAATCTTGGTAATAGACTCTCCTATTCTCTGAATATGGCACTAAATAGTAGAGACTATTTCACCTTTATTTAAAACCTTATGCATTCCCACAGCATAGAAAATGAGATGTCAACTTATACCAGTAGGTAACTCAGATTTTTAGGGTAAATTCTGGAGTTAATGGCCAGCAGTTCCTCCCTGCTGTCTGAATGGTCTGGCACTGTTCTCTGGATCTGTATCTTCTCTTGTCACCCTGTGTCTTTGTGTCTGCTTATGACAATGATTGCTGACTGAGCTGTTTGCAGACTGACTCAGAATTAATTCCTGAGAACTCACCATTTCTCACTCTCCACTAGTGAAAAGAATATTATGAGGTACTAGGGGGATCAGAATGGCATGCGTAGGAAAACAGATGTCTGACTTCATCAGGCTTATTTGTGTGGGTGTCTGGGTGCATATAATTGTACCTGTCAAAGAGGGTTGAAAACTGCCTATTGTTTGATGCACATACCTCAGAACAGTGACTATAAGCAAAGAAAATTTGTTTTCCCAGAATGATAGCAGCAACAATAACAAAAAGCCAACCAAATTATTGTTAAGCAGGTGCTAAATTGATGCATCTCAACCATGGTGATTACATATTTGTATAAAACTAAGGTGAATTTTGGTCACAGCCACACTTTCTAAAACAAAAATATACCCAGGATGACCACAGGTAGAATAAAGCCAAGCCTTTTCTTAATTCAACATTTTCATTTTGCTGGGAAAGAAAAAAAGCCTGAAATTTTAAATGAGAGTAAGATTAGGCCAGGCTTAAACACAATTATCAGTGAAAGAGCTAATAATGATGTTTCTTTTTAAATCCAGAGATTTACCACTTCACCAAATGGCTTTTTTTTTAACCTCCTCCCAGATTACTCTAGTGATCTTTCTAATTTAAAGAACACAAGGATTTAAGACACAACATTAATGTCATTATATTTTAAACATTAATGTAGGTGTCACTATACATATATTTATATAGTATATCTATTATTATCTTTAAGCAGTGTTCAATTTTACTTCCTAAATGCAAAACATATCCAGCTATTTTCTCATGTGTCAGAATAAACAAAAAAGCAAATTACCTTAGAAATCAGTGTAAAGATAGCTTTTCACTATTAAATCTCCCTCTCTCTCTCTCTCTCTCTCTCTCTCTCTCACACACACACACACACACACGCACACACACACATCCCAAGTTGTCAGTTCAGTTAATCCTCATTTTAACTTTTTAGGTCATTGAATATTTGTCCATAGGCTACTGCTACTTCTTGATTACGCACTTCTTTTTCTGCTAGAACAGAAAAAGAAATTGCTTCAGTTTTTAGTATACAGATGATTTGGATTTAGTCAAATTGAATTGTAGAGGTCTGGCAACTTGAATGTTGTATAAATGGAATGTATTTGTGGCATTTGGGGTAAATGCTATGATAAAATCTTCTGAAGAGGTTAGATTTCCCCTTTTAAAAGCTCTGGCTTGAGGAACACTAGACTGTCCCTCACATTGCATTCCAAGGGAGAAGAGTTTTATCTAAAAAGTAGGAAGGTCTGGGCTGCTCTATAATATAGAGAGGGCTTACTTGCAATGGGAGGGACAAGAAAGGGGAAGAGGTGGTTTGCTCATTTTATGAACTTTGAGGACAGAAGAATGGATATGTCTAATAAGGATTTTATTAAGCTTGTGCTATGTGTGTTATACTTTTGTTCCTCCTCCTATGGAATAAATCTTCAATAAGATATTGATATTTTAATGTGTTAAAAGATTGAATCTGCTTTTGAGTTGTGCCAAATACTATGTCTTGTTTCATAGTGAGTGGGAGCCAAGAACAGAAACAGCCTATATCTATCATCTGTATCTATGTATCTGTCTATTTATGTATCTATTAATCATCTATCTATCATCTATGTTTCTACCTGCCATGACCTGGCCATATTAGGGGAGATGTTCTGAGAACATTGCCTGATGGTAAAAGCCAAATAACTTGGAAAGCTTTAGGTAGGGCATAAAAGCCAGGATCTGACCTCAGTATTTTAGGAAGTATTAGATCCCTTTGACCACACTGCTTTATAGAGCTGAGTTAGAAGGAAAAACAGTAGCAACGTTTTTGACCATTTGATACCATATTTGCATGCCCACTCCAACTTCACTCCTTTCTGTTGTTTGGTATGAAAGACTAGTTTGCACAGGTCTGAACTCTACTTTCTGTTAAATATCACCTTAAACATCCTCAGCACAGTCTGTTGAATGACTTTCTCACTGCAGTATGGGAAAAGGACACCTCAGCAGAGCTCTGTTGTTCTCAGAGAAAAGACAATGCCAATTTTAATAAGAATAAGAAGTTTGGTTTAAGCTGGGTTTTTCAGTGAAACAGCTCATTAGAAATGGGAAAAGAGTATAATATAAAAATTTAGAACTGGTGGAGATAACAACACAAAAATTTTGAGGTGACAGATTCAAAAAGTCT
This sequence comes from Phyllostomus discolor, assembly GCF_004126475.2. Lineage (NCBI taxonomy): Eukaryota > Metazoa > Chordata > Mammalia > Chiroptera > Phyllostomidae > Phyllostomus > Phyllostomus discolor. Next base: position 116,067,009 of record NC_040907.2, read on the forward strand.
GAAGGCCTAAAGTATCTGTTGTTACTTCCTATTGAAGGGTTGAGGGGAAATTGGAAAATTTGGAGAAAGGCTTGTAATAAACAATCATCATGTCTTTGGCAAAGGTTTCCTGGAATAGTAAAGGTATGGTAATGAAAACAACAGAACAGTAATATATTGTTGACATAGATAATAATGTAATTATAAGTAAATCATGTATGTAGATGTGGGTGTTTTGAAGCTTTGGTTTTCAGAACTTTATCCTGAGTAATAGAGGCAAGCGTAGGGAAAGTTCAAGGATTCCTCTTTGTGTCAGGTCTTTTGATAGCACATATTTCATTTCGAGTATTTATTCAAGCCCTGAACTCTTTTGTATATCTTTATACAAGAGAAAATTCCCTGCTTATAAATGTTTATTAAATACTTGTGAAACTATGTTTATGGTTCAATTTGCATAGATGAGGAACTTAAAATAGGATGGTGACACAGTCTCAACTCTACTAGGATGTCTAGATCTTTTAAGATCTCCTCTCAGTCCAATGCCTGAGTGGAAATACCATATGTACTGAAAAAAATCTCCACCAGTATTTCTGCTCTTTAAGAGTCTAGCTGTGGTTAAAAAAAATAAGCATTTATTTATTGAGCCTGAGCATATTTATCCATGTTCTTAAATTTTAAGAATCATTTATCACAGGCAGAGTTCTACCTCGAGAAACTCTGAGAATTTCAGATTATGTGGAAATCTATTAAAATCTGTTTTGAGGATTTATTATGTAACATTGAAGAATCCTATTTAAATTATCTATGTGTAGGTGCCACTACTCAGCCAAAGTCCCTTTACATCTATTGGGCATAATCTAATGTCTGTAGGTATAGAAGTTGTTTTCTAGAACCTCAGCTAACTCAATTTAATAATATATTTTCTTAAGGTGGGCCAGACATCAGTGGGTAGGATGATGTTAATAAAAGTTTCAAGTGATTTTTTATATTATTATTAGGGTAGCTTTAGGGACTGAGAAGTTATTTCAGTTGAGATAGAATCAGGAGCAAATGGATATGACAGTAGATATTTTACTCTCTTTGAGTAAACAAAGTTCATTCAAGGTGCAGAGAAATTAAATGTGGAGGAAGGACCAAGTTTTAGGGAGAAGTCCTTGTAAGAAGGTCATACTGTTTCTCAGAGGGGACCTGAAATCTCAATTATTCTTTATTTATTTAACTTTCAATAGCAATGGATTGTGGCCTAAAGGAACTTTTGAATCCTGTTGTGTTGGAGAAATAAAAAGAAGCTAGCTTTTGAGGAAGACAAAACCATGAAATTGCTCAGAACTTGCCCTGCTATAAACTTGGTGCAGGTGATGCAAGCTGCATCCTTGGACATATGCTGCTCAATTTATCTTTAGAATGCCAGAACCTCAAGGAATTAAAATGGTATGTGGGGGTCAATAAGTATGTTTAGCACAATGGAAAAAGACACTAAGTGATATTAAATATATGGATTGAATGTTAATGGGAGTAAGGGAAATTCAGAAATTACCTGTAGGTGAGGGGGTCCACCATTGTAAAATTCTGCCTTCATATGTAATTTGTAATTTCTGAAGAAGAGTCAGTCAGTCTGAATTACTTATAAAAGTTGTTTCCCCAAGGTATTGGAAATATAGAGCCACAATTAATCTCTTGTTGTAGTTAGGCTGAAGAGATGGCTGCCATCAATTTCTTTCCTGCCTTTTGTACATGCTGCTCCTCACATAGAAAGCTGGACTTTACTTCATCTCCCCTTGCATTTATGATTTGCTTGACTTCTCTACAGTGACAATGATATTACTGTAGTTCCAAGGCAGGTTCAGAAAAGGCTTCACAGCTTTTCCTAGGCTTCTTATAATACTTGCTTTGGAGACAATTCATTTTAGAATCCAGTCACCATGCTGTGAGAAGTCCAAGCCATTCAAAGGGGATGCATTTGGGTCCTCTTGTTAACAAGCCCAGTTGATTTCACATCTGACTCACATTGAGTGAGCCATCTCTCAGTCCATCCCAGTCAAGGGTTCAGATGACTCCAGACTCACAGACCATCTGAGCACAGTCTGTTCAGATAACTCATGTGAAAGCTGCCAGCCAAACTCAGTCAAACCATAGAAGTCTGACAGAAAATAACAAGTTGTTGCTTTAAGCCATAAATTTTGATGTGGTTTGTTACTTACTTAGCAATGGATAACTGGAGCCCTTTTCAATATATTATTTATTCACATGTCTGTCAGTTCACAGTAGGTGGATTCTAGACAATTAGAATGAATTGAATAGATCTTGGAGATACACACAAGGGACACTACAAAAACTTTCTATTGTTCTTTCTTCTATTTCCTTTGCCTACTCCGTTTCCCCAGATACCATGCTCTGTGATATGCAGCAATGAATTCAGATCTACAATATCATCATTTCCTCTTTAAGTATTCCCACTTTATGATGGGGTTTGTACTGCAAATTAGAATGTGCTTCAGTGATCACATTTTATTTTGGGATCCTGATTGCCTTGTCTAAATAATGATGGTGACATCTTGGCATTCTAAATTGTCTTTAAAGCTCCATGGAACATTGTAAAGAGACAAAAAGGAGAAATTTAGGGTGGGAGTAATCCATCTTAACAGGTATTAAAGGAACACCATTAGTTTCATTATGCAGGATGTAGTAGCTGATGGTGAAGAGGTTTAACCAGAAATAAGCTTCCGCATGGTTAGGTGAGGGTGAGAAGATGATACAAGCAGAAAGATGCTTTTTAAAACTTTCAGGGTGAAGATGAGGGTATGACCATTTTGTTAGAATTTACTTTCTGTGTGTACCAAAACACCAAATTGATAATGAGAATTTCAAAGTATTTTTTTAGGGTTACAAAAGGTTTCGGTTATTTGACATTGCTGGCATTATACATTCTTATATGTTGTAATTTGATACACATATTGCTAATCCTAGCTGGACTAATGGTTAAGTGTGATTTGAAAAGAGAAGGTGAGAGACCGGTGATTTGGTATGTGGTATGTGAGAAACTATTAATGAATCCTCAAGGGTCCTATTGCCTATGATGTTTTCCCATGTGATACTAAGCAACAATTTAAAGAATTGGGATAATGCAAGGAAAGGTTTTATTCTCCCTTTGAAATGATATTGTCTTCTCTAGAGGAACAGCCTTTCTCTAACTGACCAGGGATAAGGACAGAATAGGGAAAAAAGATGTAGAGGAGAATTACCTTCTCATGCCAACCTTTAGGGAAAAATCAAGGCATTCTCTTATCCATCCTGTCTCCCTGCCCCACTTCTCCACAACCACTCTCCAATTGCCCTTCTGATTTTCAGTCCAGTGTTCACCATAACGTACTATTCTGTATGAAGAAAAAAGAAATGTTTATCACTTTCAATGGAAGAAGACCTAATTCATTATTCCTCATCATGCATTCTTAGTCTTATCAGAAATCCATATATATATATATATATATATATATATATCCCATTTATATCTATATTATCATGTGTATCTGTACACACACATATAATCAATAGAAATGGGTTTCTCTTACATAAGTCAGTAGTGATATAAAGTTACTGATGGAAGAGGATTAGCTGAAAAGCTGCTTATTTTAACTGAGATGCCTTTGATACAATTAGAATCATGCATGGTAGATACTGAATAATTCAAAATAAGTTGCAGATAATTCATGCTCCCTCCCCGCAGTCACTGCCTGATCTACAAGTAGTCTGGAAAATGATGTGGTCTGATGGATTTTTTTCTCTTCCTGACAAATAAGAGTTTTATGCTTCTATAATTATCCTGAAATAATTTTAGTAAGACAACCCAGAATCATATCATAGTAACTGAAAAGACATTTACAATAGAATACCAAAATAGCAGCAGCCTTTTGAAGGAATTTGACTGCCTGTGTCTGGCAAAAACAAATATTAAAAGGTTTTATTTCTGTAACTGGACCCATTTCACTTCAGAGTTTAAGAAATGGTAGCATATGTGACTGGATTCTTGACTACTTAGTTTCCTGTTGGGCATAGGCAACAAACTCTGATGTTAGGAATGTGAAGTAAACATTTTAAAAACCTGAAGTTTTATTTTATTCATTATTTGCATCTGTGATTTGGGAAGATCTCAAATTCAACATTTTCTATAGATTTCTCTATAAAGTATGTGATATCTTGTCATTGTAAAGTACATTTTAAAAAATTACACAAATATTATCTCACTAAACAATAAAACCATTGAATAAGGAAGTAATTGTTGTAATCAAAGAAACTGAAACTTGGAAAATTTAGGAAAACTGTCTCAGATCATACAATAGGGTTTCTGACTAAACCCAATGGTCTTTTGTTATTACATATTATTTACTAACTACCCAAGACTTTATGTTGGGATATTTTGATACTTAAAGAAGTACATTATAAGAATATATGCTTTATGGTAAGTAATGGGGGAAAATGAATTTACAGATCATTTCTAAGAAAAGTTGTGGATCTAATGGACAACCTATTTCTATATCTGTGCCTCTGTGCAGTCTCTTTATTTTACTATAAATGGGAATCACGGCCTCCTGAAAAGGAAAAAGGTCACTATTCTGCATTTAGCTGTGCTCATATATAGCATTTCTCTATATTTGCTTATATTGTAAAAATTCACATAATAAACAATGTCTATTCTTTTGTGATATAAAACAAAAAATAATAAAATTATTTATCTCTCTTTGAACAGGTTACACCTTTTAGGGTCAAAGTAATTGGACAAAGCATCTCAGACAGTATCTGTCTCATATTCCTAGCACTAATGTTGTTGGAAAGATAACTAATGAATATGAGCATACAGTCTATACATTAGACTGGAGATCTTTAAATTATGAAAAGTCATTCTCTACATGTGGTAGAATCTCAATAACTTACTAGTATTCACAAGGATATTTGTTGTTTCTGATATTCCTGAGGTGTAAAATAGCCTTTAAGATATTATTTTACCAGATTTTTGTGAAATTACATCAGTTTTTCAGGTTTTTTCAGAGCAGATTTCAGCACTAGCTTACCATTGTGAAGAATCAGAGAATTTCTTCCTGCCTCTGCAATTAAGACCCACACTAAATAAATAAACAAACAAATAAATAAAACTCTCACTGGAAACATATAAAAATATACATTGGATTTAAATATACATGGCTGAGATTACCTGATTGAAAGAGAATTTCTCAGGTTCTAGGAGTGAAAATTAAGAGTATTTGGACACTGAAATAATTGTGTGAAATATTGCTAAAGCTCTACTTTGGTGAAGAGAGAAGCTGGAAAGCAAGGGCAGCTGGCATTTGGGAGGAGTATAGATGAATAATTGAGAACACAGGTTCTCACAATGGGAATAATTTTGAATGTTGCCTGGACATTGGACAATATCTGGAGACATTTTTGGTTGCCACGACTGTGGGGATGGTGTGATGTGGTCAATATTAATGACATCTCGTAAACAGAAGCTAAAAATTCTGCTAAACATCATATTATAAGAAAGCAACCTAGAAAAAAGAATCGTGTGGGCTAAAATGTCAATAGTCCTTAAATTGAGATAGTCTAGTCTGGAAACTGGGTTCCCCACCCTCCATAAGGACAAATGAGGAAGGCTTTAAGTCCAGAGGTGTGAAAATTTAGAACTTAGGCCCTTCCACCCACAAATGAAAATCTTAAACCTAGAAGTGTTCTATCTTAAATCAAAGGGAGAACCATAAAAGAAATAAAAATTATAAGATTTCTCAGGGAAATGTTTATTCTTTTCATTTCTGCCTGGAATGTGAGTAAAAAAAACTCCCATGCAGAGGGCCCAGAAACATATGAAAGGATGCTCAGCATCACTAGCCATCAGAAAGATGAAAATTAAAACCACAATGAGATACCACTTCACACCAGTCTGAATGGACATCATAAACAAATCAACAAACAACTAGTGTTGGAGATGATGTGGAGAAAAGGGAACCCTAGTGCACTGTTAGTGGGAATACAAATTGGTGCAGCCACTGTAGAAAATAGTATGGAATTTTCTCAGAAAATTAAAAATGGCACTGCCTTGTGACTTGACAATTTCATGTTGTGATTATATCCTAAGAATCCTGAAACACCAATCCAAAAGAACCTATGCACCCCAATGTTCATAGCAGCACAATTTATAATAGCCTAATGCTGGAAGCAACCTAAGTACCTACCCATCAGTAAATGAGTGGATCAAAAAGCTATGGTCCATTTACACAATGGAATTCTATGCAGCAGAAAGAAGAAGGAGCTCCTACCTTTTGTGACAGCATGGATGGAACTGGAGAGCATTATGCTAAGTGAAATAAGCCAGGTAGTGAAAGACAAATACCACATGATTTCATCTTTATGTAGAACCTAATCAGCAAAACAAACAAGCAAGCAAAATATAACCAGGGACATAGAAATTAAGAACAAACTGACAGGAACCAGAGGGGAGGTAGAAGGGGTTAATGGGAGGAAAAGGGAGAAGGTTTTTCAGGAACAACTATAAAGGACACATGGACAAAACCAAGGGGGGTGGGATCAGGGGAGGGAGGTAGGGATGGCTGTGGTGAGGGGGGAAATTCAGACAACTGTACTTGAACAACAATAGAAGAAAAAGTAGGAAAGGAAAGGAAAGGAAAGGAAAGGAAAGGAGAGGAGAGGAGAGGAGAGGAGAGGAAGGGAAGGGAAGGGAAAGGGAAGGGAAGGGAAGGGAAGGGAAGGGAAGGGAAGGGAAGGGAAGGGAAGGGAAGGAAAAAAGAAAAGAAAAGAAAAGAAAAGAAAAGAAAGAAAAGAAAAGAAAGGAAAGAAAAAGAAAAAAAAAACTCCCATGAGCCCAAGCAACTGTGCAATGTGTGGTTTATATTTATCAGCTACACATCTTAGGTTCCAAATATCTAGAAAATAAAATGAACACTAATTCTGGGTATGTGATATTACTGGAACTTTTTGCAGAAGTACATACACAATCTTTCTGACAAGATAGTTTCAACAAAATCTTCGGAGAAAGAAAAGAAAGATAAATGATAGAGATCAGCTCACAATAAAAATTTTAAAAGTAAATAACCAAAAAGAGAGATTATGGTAGTATTGAAACCCTTATCACTTGAGATAAATAAAATAATCAGAAAGGGAACACAAACTAGTTAAGTTAAATCTAATTTCTAAAAATAAAAGTAAAGTCACTGAAAATAAAAATTTAATCAATGATTTACACAGCAAATCAGATACAAATTAAGAGATAATAATTTATTGAAGTAGGCTTTGAACAATTAGCCACAATAGAGCAGAAATGGGTAAAACAAATTCCAATAATGCTGGAAAATATGAAAGCTTGAGAAACATGGAATTTAGAGTAAAAATTGTCAAAATTTATAATAGGAATTTTGAAAATAAAGACTAGAGACTTTAGGATATATAACATTCAAAATAATAGAACTTTTGTTTGTAATAGAAGATTGGACTATTTGGATAAACCATTAGTCCTTCTTTATATATTTAGGTGCTCCAACGTTGAGTGCATAAATCTGTACAGTTGCCATATCTTCTTGATGTATTGACCCCTCTATTATCATATGACCTGCTTTTTTTTCTTTTTTACCATTTCTAGTTTAAAGTCTATTTTGTTTAAGTAGAGCTACCCCTGCTTTTTTTTCTGGTTACTATTTGCTTAAAATATCTTTTTCTCTTCTTCAATCTCAGTCTATATGTATGCTTAAGTCTAAAGTGACTCTCTTGTAGGCAACATGTTGTTGAATCTTGTTTTTTTAAAACCCATTCACATTTTAGTTATTAATAGATAATGACTTTTGTTAATTGTTTTCTAGTTGTGTACATCCATTGTTTCTTGTTTGTTATTTTTTTTTATTTTTGTATCAATATACTTTGACTTGTATTTTTTTGTGTGTGTAATTTCTTTAGGATTTTCCATTGTGGTTACTTTAAGACTTACATAAAATATCTTAAATTAATGACACTTTAATTTAAAATTATAACAATTTAACTTGAATAGAACTCATAAACTTTACATTTCTTTTCCTTAACCTCACATTTAGGTTATTGGTATCATAATATACATATTTTTTATATTGTGTAGCTCATAATAGATTTTTGTAGTTATGGTTATTTTTACTGTTTGTTTAAAAAACTTTTTGCAAGTTAACTCTCACGTTGAGTACAACTAAATTTTTTTGATAAACTATGGGAAAAAATCTTTGTAAAGGGTTGGAAGAGCTAATATGCTAACATGTTATCTAACATGTAAAGGCTTAGAAGAGCTAACACGTTAGTTTTGCCCAATAACATAAATTATTGGGAAAATCTAATCATTATGCTGGACACATATTGTGTTACCTTCTTAGCTTAGATGCATAAACCTAGTAGGTATTGTAAATTTAGACAACACCGTCAGACCTGACATAGACTAAACTTTGATGTCCCTGATAGGTCACTATCCTCTCAGGATTCCAGGGTCATGGCAAATTTATTTTTGCTTCTTCTTAGGATAGGTAAATACAATATTCTACTTCCCAATTCATAATGAAAATGACATTTGAGGGTGCCTAACTTTATATAAGAAACTCAGTTCTAATTTCCTGCTTCTATGATCTGAGACATTATCACTTATCTAGCAAGGGCAGTGAAGGTCAAGTTCCCAGTCCTCTAAATCCATTATCTGATTTAATGTTTCGTAAGTCAGAAGGCTAACTATTCCGACTCTGAATACTCTCCACAAAAGAAAAGCAAAAAAACCATAAAGATTTCTTTAGCCATCAAATATACAAATCAAATTTAAAAAGCTACCACTGAACCAAATGTGAATGTTAATCTAGAATGTAGTTAAATAGTGACTTATAATAAAGTATTAAAAGGAATACTTATTTTAAAAAGACATTAGTTACAACTAAATTCTTTGCAGACATGATTTTAAATCATTCTTAAAACTTCCCTAAATATTTTTTCTATTCCATTTATGAGGACATCATGTTTAAGATAAAAATATTTCAAAAGTCATATAACTAGTGCATATTTAGACTATGAAACCATTGAGACTAATCACTATATGTGTGGGTTATAAACATCACAATATGAATGAAAATTACATATTTGCTCAAAATGCTTATTTTCAGGGCCCAACAAAAAAGATTCTGATTCTGAGTTTCTATGACACAGCATGGAATATACATTATAAAAGAATGTCTAATGAACTTAACAAGTATATAAAATTTTAAAATGCTATACTACCTTGTGGCTAAATATTACTACAGATATCAAAACTAGACAAAGGTAAGAATAATATTAATTATATTACATATAATTATATGTGTAACAAACTGTATATTAATCTCAAAAGAGAAAAGGCTTTCCAATATCTATTAACCAACTAGACCAACTAGAGTAAATTACAGAAATAATGCTACAAGGAATCTGTCCTCCTCTTGTTACCAAACAGCACTTGAGGTTCTGTTTCCTGCTGCCTCCCTCTAGGCCAGGGGTGTCAAACTCATTTTCACTAGGGGGCCACATCAGCCTTGCAGTTGCCATCAAAGTGCAAAAATAATTTTAGGACTGTATAAATGTAACTACTCCTTAACTGTTAAGGAGTTGAAATTACATTCAGCCTTTTGAAGGCAACTGAGAGGCTACTGTGGCCCCCAGTGAGAATGAGTTTGTCACCCCTGTTCTAGGCAAAAATTCCAGAGGCAAATGTTTGGTGATAAAGGAAAGGAGACTTTATTCAAAAGCACTTACTCAAGTCAGAGCTCTAATCACTTAAGCCTATCGATTAAGGCTAAACTCTAACACTTGAGTTCTTATATCTCTTTCCCTGTTAGTTTTTAGTTATTTTGTTTTTACAGGGTTAGTTTACAAACCACATAATACACAGAACTACACAATGGCAGGCCTCTGCCTCAGAGACTGTTCCCTCTAGAACATGCAAAGAATAAACCTGCCACCTTTTGCCAGGCCAGCTTGGTCCTAGACTGCCTAGAGTTCCTTCCCGTACAGAATACCATACATTGGGAAATGTGGGCAGCTGCAGCACAATCATCCAGGCATACTCAAGAAAGAATAGCCTGAGCCTGAGCCTGAGCCTGAGCCTGAGCCTGAGCCTGAGCCAGAACCAGAGCCTGAGCCTGAGCCTGAGCCTGAGCCTGAGCCTGAGCCTGAGCCTGAGAGAGAGCACCAGCTCAGGAGCCAGAGAGCCCTTCCTGAGCCAGAGGGCAAGCCCTCTTTTTATTACCATTGGCTCTGGAGGCATTCAGCTTCTCATCCAATCCCATCTAAACTGCCCACAATTACCTGGCAAACTCCTCCCCAGCCCCTCCCTACTTCCCCCCAAGAGATCTGAGTTATCTTAATCAGATCACTCTGTACCCTGGTAACAATATTTTGGAGGGCTGAGATAACACAGCACTGAAAATTTTGTTGGCCACATGATGTCATTCTTGCCATGGCAGTAAAACAAAGAAATTAGCCAAATATATTCTCAAAATACAAGTCTTTTCCCAAAAGGCTTTTAATTATAAAATTAAAGAAAGATTTTCAGTTGCCCACTTTTCTCCTATATACATGGAATAAAAGATATATATTTTTATCTTATTTTGGCCAGTGACTTTGTCTTCTTTCACATGGACTTTATGCCTTAAAAAACAACATGCTTCAGTATACAATCTAATTAGTTCCTCAATTCTTCTTACTCATCTAGTTTATCAAATTATTTTCCATTTATAATATTTAATACAACATAATAACATGCATATATTTGTTTGTCCCAGTCTTACTATAGGAATAATATTGGCATTATTTCCTTTGACATTTTCAGAACCTAACAGAGGCCTTTCAAAGGCTTAATATTATACAGGTTAGGTAGACATTAATTAAAAGGCAGCATATTTGAGAATTTCAATCTGAGTTAATTTCTAATTTTATTTAAAAATGTGAGAATACAATTATACAATATCAATGAAATTAATGTTTAAGTGGCTTTGAAAAATTATAGTTTATTGGTGAAACATCAGAAAAATTTGCATTAAAATCAAGATCAAGAAAAGTATACCTACTACTACCAGTGTGATTTATTTTCCTTAAAGTTATACTTAATAAGATAGGGGAGAAAAACAAAAGATTTAAGTTCTGAAAAGGAGACAAAATTTGCCACTATTTCTCCTTGCTTCAATTACCCAAGTAAAGTCATTAGAATAAAATAAAAATTTACTTCAAGTCATAAATATTAAGGGTAGTAGTATGCTGAATAATTGTCCAAACATTCCTAGGTCCTAGTCTCTGGAACCTGTGATGTTACCCTATATGTCAAAGGAGATTTTGCAGATGAGATTAAATTAAAGATATTGAGATTAGATTTTCCCAGATTATGATCTTAGATCCTAAATGTAATCACAAATATCCAAATAATAGGGTACTTGTACTATAGAAGTAGATAATATGATGATGGGAGTGGAGGGGCACAGAGAGAAAGATTTTAAGGTGTAAAGTTGCTGCCTTTGAAGACAAAGGAGATTCTATGAGACAAGCAAGGGAGGCAAGGAGTTCAGCTCTAGAACCTGGAAAATGCATGGAAAGGGATTTTCCTTTAGAGCCTGGAGAGGGAGCATGGTTGGCCTTTCAGACCACTGAAATCACTTTTGGACTTCTGACCTCAAAAACTGTAAGAAAATAAATCTGTGCTGTTTTAAATCACTATGTTTATGATAATTTCTTACAGCAGCAATAGTAAACTAATACATGAGAAAAGAAATGCCTTCCATTAACTCTACAAAAAATATTGCATAATTTGGAATAAACTTTGGAAGATATATCCTTTAAATAGCCTTTACAAATTATCTAGAAATATAAAAAGAGATGTACTTAGAGGTATAATAGTGTTATTTTTAAAATTAATTTAAAGTCTTTCATTGCAATTAATATTTTCTATATTTTGGGGTGTTTTGAATTTTAAAAAACATTGTTTTATATAGAAGAATAAATCTGGGAAAATAGGCAAGAAGAATTAAAAGAGAAGAATAAGTGGAGTAGAAGAGAAAGGGAGTGACTGACATAGAGATATATGAAAATGTCTTAAGATAAAATTTGTTTTCAAACTCTGACTTTTTATAGTGCTATATTGAGGCCAGAGTATCTTTATCAATGAAACCACATTTTTATAAGATGGCAACAACATCATATATATATATATATATATGCACACATATATACATATATATGGTAAATGTGACATTTCAAATAAAATAAATTATAAATTATTCAATAAATCATGCTGAGGCAATTAGTTATCTCTGTAGAGAAATTATATGCTCTATGTCAAAATGAATTCCAGACAGATTAAAAAATGATATCTAACAATGAAACAATAAGTACACAAGGGAATCTTTCCATAAATAAATTCAAAGAAATCATGTTAAAAATATTGATATGTTTGACCCCAGCAGTTAAAAATATTTTTATTTCAAAAACCTGGCAAAAATAAACAAAAGTAAAAGGAATAAATTAAGCGTGAAAATATATTTAAAATTTTGACCAAAATGTTTTTAATATGAGTGTTTTATATTAATAATTAATAGATTGAATACTCCAATAAAAATAGGTAAATAACAGAAACAGATTACTCAGTAGAAATATACAGATGGCCATTACACTTTAGGAAAACAGGTTCAATCTCATTTATAATATAAATGCAAAGTTAAACAACAAGGTTTTATTTTGCCTTCCAAATAGGTAAAGACAGTGGGAGAGAACTACACACTGTGTAGTAATTACAGTTTTTAATATAATGAACATAAATTCTTGTTGTAATAAGAAAGTAAAGCAAAAACCAACACTATAGGAGAAATTTCAAGAAATCTTTGTTCTTCTTTCTTAACTGGGTTATTCATTTGTTTATTTGGTTAAGGTACTGTATATTGGGCAATTACTCCCTTTCAGGAAATGTGCTTGAACTCATGGGCAAGAATACCGAATCATTTTATAGGTGGAAGAGTATATGTTGTTGGAGGGTGGAAGCTGAGAGTGATACTGAACCCAGTTTGGCTGCCTGATGCTTGAAAGTCAATAATTAAGAGGCAGGCTCTGGTGGGAGGAAAGTAGGTTTATTAAAGAGCCAGCAGCTTGAGAAGATGGTAGACTCATGTTGCAAGACTGCTGTGTAAGCCAAGACAGTCTGTTCAGATAACTGCTTGAGGGTAAGCAAATCTTCCAGAGCTTGAATGTCAGCAGGTTGAAATCTACTTCTTTTGAAGTTAGTTTCTAAAATTCATAAGCAAACAGGATATTTATCTGCAGTTGCATTGTAGTTAACAAGTCACCATATACAGAAATAATGTTAAAAGAATGGTAGGGTGGGTTACAAGGGAAGAAAGGCAAGTGAAGTTATATTTGCAACCTAGTGTGATAAGCACAGCAGATGAGGGGCGGTGGTGGCAGTGGTGGTGGTGTTGGCATGGAGATAAAGAAGCCCTATGACAGGGAGGTAAGAGAGCAGTCAATGGGAGAAGGTGTTTGAGCTAAGGCTCAGAGTCCCCACAGACAAAAAGGAGCTTACCAGTTAAGAAAGAAAGGTGGAGCAGGGCTTTTGAGGAAGAGGGAACAGCAAGGAATGGAGAGAGGGGCATGGTCCAAGAAGAGAACTGTAATAGTTTACTACCACTGATACACAGATTACCAGGCTGAGTGGGTACTAAGAGTGATTGGCTTAGATGGAGCTGTCATGACATTTTTGTTTGTTAAGTTTAAGAGATGGAGCTTTATTCTGTAACTCCTGGGGTTTCTTTTACAGTTTTCAGCAGAAGGTGATAAGATCTTGCAATCAAAGAAGGAACAGAAACTGGATGAATTCTGTGTCTCTTCCACCTGCAAAAAGTTAAAACCTTCAGAAAAATGTATCTGTGCCTCTGCTGATCTGTATCCTTCCATTAGTTTATTTATCAATTATTTACTAAACATGAATTGATTTCTGAGCCTTCACTGCCCTCTCGCAGGACCAATCCAAGGGGTAGACAGCACGGTCACTGCCTGGGTAAACTTAGGTTGAGAGAAGGAGGCAGGAAAGTAAACAGGTTTCAGAAGAGATCGACGCACAATATAACAGATGTTCCCACCTAAGAAGGACTCAGACCAGACTTTGTGGAGTGATGATGTAGTTATTACATGTTATTTGCTCTGAGGGCTCCATGACTTCATGTGTAGAGCAACCAATCCAATGGTAAAGTCCAAACAAGGAAAAGAATCACACTGATCTGTGACCTCACCCACAGCTATGGATCTTGACCTCCTTTGAGAATGAGTTGACAGTGCACCTTTTCTTTAGTTTTAGATCTCTGGATATTTTAGGTCATTAGCCACTCAAACTCAGGTAGGTCTGCCCTAACACTTTGAACTTTATTAAGACATTCCATTGTTTTTGTTTTCTTTTCATATTTCTTTGAGGAAAAAACTCTAGTTCTTGAATACCGGCCAAGATATATTTGAAACAATTACTATAATAATTTTCCAACTTTGTTCCCCCTACAATTAGATAGACAGAAAAAAAAAGGGAAGAAAGGAAATGTGGGTGTAAAGAGGGGAGAAATGGAGAAGACAGAAACAAATGAGAGAAGAAAGGAGAGACAGTGCCCCAGGAGTCTCCTGTGAACAGTTTTCTGAGACTTTTACTCATTTTTCAGCCCAGGTGAAGGTGGAATTAGTTTGATTGGAGTGCTAAATGGGGCCTCAGCTCTGGAGCTTGCCAGAGCTGTGAAATCAAAATAGGCCTGAACAACAACTCTCCGGCATAATGCAATTCTCTTCGACCGTTGTGCTGAATCTTTTTGAAGATCACTTTAATACCTCTTTGTAGGAGCAAAATAGCTTGGTCTTCAAAAAGGGAAAAAAAAAGTCTCTCTCACCCTTATCCCATTTGCCAAGTGGTTTGTCTATGAGAGGAAGAGACAAGGATATAGGGAGAGTGAGGGTAAGGGCAAAGGAGAGAGAAGGAAGCAGATTAGCTTCTCTATTCATGAGTTCACTGTGGCTGTCCTCTGCATTGTGATGCTGCTGAAGCCTAGAAACCTCCCAGATGAGTTTCTGCCACTGTACTCTGTGAACAGAGCTGGCCCCATGACATTTCAACAGGAGCATTTGGATCAGGCTCACATAGAGACAGTGACATTTTGTAAGTTCATCAAAAGGCAAACTTTGGAACCCATAGTTCTTTCTAGGAGCAATATGTAGATTTCTCTGAATAACCCAAATCTAAGAAAGAGAGAGAGAGATTGAGGGAAAATGAATCAGTATTTCTCATCAGAAAGGTGAAGAATTAACCTATGCCTTTGTTGACTGCCTGTCATCCACAAAGTTTTTTTTTTTTTCATCTACTACCTGGAAAAGATGTCTTACACCACAAAACCTAAGGAGTACCCTAACTCTTATGCCATTTACCTCTTTCCCTTTTCAATCTTGTATTACAGGTGTAATCCCAAGTGCATACACTAGATCCTAACAAAAAGCAGAAAGCACATTTAGCTGGGATGTTGAAAGAACTTGATGCAGCAACTGTTACAGAGGTATGGATAGGGTTAAGCGGACCAGCAAGTGACACTGGGGTACCTAGGGACTAACCACAGCAAGAAGCCATTAACACTCTATACCTGAAGATTAAAGACAGGAAGTGTAGTAATTAGTTAGATTCAGGTGATAGCCAAAGCTATTGTAAAGAACTGATTAATTCTAGTTATAGTCATAGAGTGTTATAACCATTGCCAGGAACACATGCGTGGACAAGGAGGGATTATGTGTGTGTGTGTGGGGGGGGGGATGGGTAAGTGCCCTGAACTCTTTCTCTTTATGACTTCAGATCTCCTGATAGTGCCTTCTAATTCCTTCTGTTAATTGAACCCCATCAGAAGTCACAAGAGTGGCAGCTCAGAAATGTAGCTTCTTCAAAGTCAGCCCTGGTGGGCACAGAGTAGAGCAAAGATGGGTAGTGAATGGGCCAGGCATAGAGGCTGGCAGGTAGAATTACCAGATCTTCAGGTGTATTTCATTAAAATATGAGCTAGGTTAAACATCCATAAGCAAATTTTATTTTTGGTGAGCAAGTCAAGCACAATTGCTCTGTCCATAGGGAAGTATCAAGGGTAGGGAGAAAGGAGGAAACAGCTTTTTGAGTAGCTATTGAGAACCATGGTTACGTTATTGTAACTATATAATTAGGATCATTTTCTTGCTGTTAAGCTGTGAGTTAATTAGGGGAGACATCCTTTCTGAGTTTAATTCTATATCTAATCTATATATCCCTGTATCCCACTCATGGTCATAGTGAGTACTTTCAAATATTTATCAAAGAAAACAAACGTTTGTAGAGAAGAAGATCCTAATTTGGCATCAGTAAGAAAACCTGTAACTTGTACATCCTTTTGAAAATATTCGTCTGGTGCATAATATTTCTCTAGCTCATATGCTTATAAAATTTTGTTGGAACATTTTGATGATAAGGCCATGTTTATTAAAAAGCATCCTGAAGGACACTTGAATACTTACTTGTGTGAGGATAGTCTCAAACAGAGTAAAACATAATGCTTATGAAATCAGGAAAAAAAGAAAGCTCACTATGGAAACTATTGAAGTAGACATACAAGAAATTTAGATATCAATATTTTCTTGTGAGAACAAATCCCATGTATGCATCAGAGAAACAGTCCTACTAATACTGCATTATAAGTGATTGCAAAACACTTTCATAAAGAATAACCTAAATGGAAAAGAAAGTTAATCTAGATGTTTGTAAACAAACTTGCCTGACATCTCTGGAAGAATTTGGGAACACCCTTATTTTGGATTATTCTTAGAGAAAGAGAACTCATTAAATAATTTCAGCCAGAGAAAGGACAGTGGGAACTGAGAAGTGAAGCTAATAATAAATTTGAATCTAGCCCCAGCTGGCATAGCTCAGTGGATTGAGCACAGGCTGCAAACCAAAGTGTCACAGGTTTGATTCCCAGTCAGGGTACATGCCTGGGTTGCAGGCCATGACCCCCAGCAACCACACACTGATGTTTCTCTCTCTCTCTCTCTTTCTCCCCCCCTTTCCTCTCTAAAAATAAATAAATACAAATCTTAAAAAAATAAATAAATTTGAATCTTGTCTCACTCATAATCACTAGTAGAAACAATTCATAAACATGAAATTATCCATTGATGGGTAGGAACATGAGAGGGCCTTAACCTGAACCTCAACAAGCAGTTAGAAAAATGATGCTTTGTTGACAAATATCAGTATGTTAACAGGAATTGCTAGCTTCCTCTGGGTAAATGCACTATGCAGGTTCTTCAGAACATGATGAACCTGCACAGTATATTCAGGCAGAATATACTGTGTCTCAGGATAATCATGTATCCTTATGAAAATGGTTAGGCAGAATACACAGTGTATACTAGTAGAACATTCTAGTTTCAGTTATGAATCAAAGCAACCCTTCAGAATGGGTACAATTGTCACAGGTGGTGATATCTTATTGGGTGCCATTGTTGATAGGGGCCACATGAAAATGTGGAATAAGCACAGGTGGCTGTATGAGTGGTAAAGGTGTGACTACTAAATGCTGGTTTCTCTTGCTGGGATGTATTATTGATACTTCAGCACAAATTAATTGATATTTTATCTCTTCCATACTCCTCCACCTGGGGTTCATGAGTTTCTTGAAGGTGTCACTTAAAGAGAGCCTCTTTTTATTTTCTACTTTGATCTATCTTCATCAGCATCAGTCAAAAATCAAAGGCTATGAAATAGGAGATTCACTTGGGTAGATGGAGTTGCACCTTCCAACTCAATACACTCAGTTTCCTCAGAAATAATTTTCACCCAGCACTTTGGCTGCTTGACACCCATGACACAGAAAAAGTGAAGTACAGCAGATACTAGAATAATGTCATTTCCATCAACAAAGTTTCTTTACAATGTTCATCAGATGCTCAAAGAGATTAACGCTCATTTATATTAATTAACCTACAGTGAAATTAGTTTCATTAGATATGCCATTTCACTTAAAGTGCAGAACAACTGACAATGTTAAATGAGGACATACTGTTCCCAAAATCTACTCCTTTCTGGGTCTATCTGAAATATTTAAAGCTGCTAGGTCTTGTTATTGTGCAGCCCTGAAGACAGACAGTAATAAGAACAGCTGTGTAAGAGACTGATTACTGCAGTTGGCTTTAGGGAGAAATAAATGTAGAATCAATTTTTTATAATAAACTTATTTTGATATAATTGTAGGTTTACATGCAGTTGTAAGAAGTAAAGAAAAAAAGAAATAATAGAGTGCACTTTACCCAGTTTCTCCCAATGGCAACATTTTCCCCAGACTATAATATCACAGCCAGAATATTGATATGATAAAAATCTTATTCATATTTTTATAGTTTTACTTGTACTTATTTGTGTGTTAATGTGTATATGCACATTTAGTCTTATGCAACTGCATCAGTTATATAGGTTTGGTGTATTCCCCACCACAGTCAAGATATGGAACATTCCCACCACTACAAAATCCCACCCTCTCATCACCCTATTACAACCAAACTTACTTCTCTCCTTCAACTTGCTCCACTCATGTTTTTAACCCCTGGCAACCAATAATCTTTTACCCACTCATAAATGTTATTTTAAAAATTGTATATGAATGTAATCATACAATATGCTTTTGAAATTTAGTTTTTTCCCACTCAGCATAATTCTCTGAATTTCATCAAAAGTGTGTGAATTGTATAGTTTATATTTTATTTCTGACTAGTATTCCATGCTATGGATGAACTACAGTTTGCTTAATCATTCACCCACTGAAAGGTATATGGGCTGTTTTTAGGTTTTGGCTACAACAAATAAAGCTTTCCTGAACATTCACATATAAGTTTTTATGCAAACATAAGTTTTTACTTCTCTGGGATAAATGGCCAAGTATTCTATTACTAGATCATATAATAGTTGCATATTTACTTTTTAAAGAAATTGCCACATTTTCTTCCAGAGTGGCTAAACTGTTTTACTTTACCACCAGCAATGTTTGAACATTTCTTCAAACATTGGGTTGCTGGTAGTTGCATGCTTAATCTTGTGAGAGAGAGAAAACTAGTTTTCATGCTAATTAGCAATGCACTAATGATCCAGTTTCTCCATGTACTTGCCAGTATTCGATATTGTCACAATTTTTTATTTTGGTTATTTTGATGGATGGGTAGTAATATTGTAATTTTAATTTGCATTTCTCTGATGGTCGGTAATGTTGAAAATCTTGCCATTTGAGTATTTGTCATCCTTATATCATCTTTGTTGAAATATTTATGCATATTTATTGCCCATTTTCTAATTGGATTGTTTTTTTTTCTATTACTGACTCCTGTGATTTTTTTGAAAATTTATTTCAGAAAATAATCATTTGTAAGATATGTAGATTGCAAATATTGTCTCATTATTTAGCTTATTTTTTCCGTTAAATAGGATCTTTAGCATAGTAAAAATTTAAATTCTGATGAGGTTTAATTTATCAATTTTTCCTTTGGTCATACTTTTGATGTCAAGGCTAAATAACTTTTCACCTAGAACTAATTCTTGAAGATTTCTCCTATTTCTTTAATTTACAGTTTTATACCTTACATTTAAGTTTATAATTAATTTTTGTATAAAGGTGTGAGGTTTAAGCAAGGTTAGTTTGCTTATGGATGTTCAATTGCTCCAGCATCATTTGTAAAGAAGGACATCATTCATTGAATTTTGAACATTTATAAAAATCAGTTGGAGATATTTGTGCAAGTTTCTTTCTTATTTTCTATTTTTTTTCATTGATCTATATGTCTATCCCTCACCAATACCACACTATCTTATTTGCTGGAGCTAAACAGTGATTATTTGAGTGAGAATGATTCTTCCCATTTTATGCATTTTCAAGATGTTTTTGAAATCCCAGGACCTGTGATGCATTTTTAAAGAATGGGAGATCTATGATGTTGGGAACTGTCCCACCTGTTTAAGAAGCTGTAACCCCCATAAGGCTAGGGCTGAGGGAGTAACCTTTGGACCAGAAACCACTAAGGCGACAAAGCTCATGTCCTTGGCAGGAGCGCCACTTGTCCTCCTTTTACTTCATCCATAACTGGCCCCTAATGCTTGCTCAGTTAGCCAATGATGGGTAAGATTTCCAAAGGGGGGAACGACCTAAGCCAGGCACGATCATGTGGGAGGCCCCCAAGGAAGGACTTTGGGGGGTACAGCAAAAGGGGGTGATGGACCCTCACCCCTTGGCTTTGACAAAGCCTGAGTCCTCATCCTGTCTGCAAGAAGTCTCCTAATCTTTTGCCTGCGTTACTTCCCCTGCCTGACTTAAGCTTGAAACAATGACAGAGGGTGGTGCAGCCCTCTGCTGGAAAGGGTGGGTTCCCCAGGCAATCAGGCCTAAGAAAGAATATGTAAAATCCTGTGAAAACTTCTTTGTTTAGAATGGTCTCAATTAAACGATAAGGGTCCAAGCAAGAATTGAGTTTGTTCCTCAAAAGTTTTATTGCTCTTTAGCTATCAGACCCTGACTCAGAATAGGCCCTCAGAGTTTTTTGTTATCTATTGTTTGATCCTTACTGCCTGACAATGATTAATGAGCTTTACCTGTATTCTTGTGCAAATGAACCCATAAAAACCCATTGAGAAAAAGGCTCTTGGTCTTACTCCTTTGAGAGACCGGCCACCTTTTCTCCCCAAGCAGATCATGTCTTGGTAGACTTATTCTCTCTCATCTGTGGCAGCCAGCGGGGGGTAGGAGTGGTAGGAGGCCTGTGGGTGGAGCCCCCCCCCCACTATGATAGTACAGTTCCCTCTCAATAGGGTATTTTGGGGATGTTGGCATGAGTCTAGATAAGCCAAAATTTGTGTAGTGATCACAAAATATTTGTGGTCACTTCTACTTTTTATGGTCTCTAAGATCCTGAGTCTGTCCAAGAATGTACTGGGCCACATAATTTGAAGAGCAATTGTGATAGCTAATAGAATGAAAGAGAAAAAGCAGAATCTGGAATTCAAGGGGAGAAAGAAAGGATTCTTTCTTCTCCCCCTCTATCTTTCATCTCTGTTTATCTTTTTATGCTAAACTCACTTTTTGCTATTGCAAAGAAGCTTCCTATGTGGAACTGGGTTGGGTGCCTGAGAGCAGACTGAAACTTATGTAAGCTTAGAATACTATGTAGTCCTAATTAGAGATAAAATGTATTGTTCAGTAATTCTGGATAAAAAGTCCTGGAAAGGATTCTGATTGTCGGGAATTAGGTCCTGAAACTATCCCTCAAGCTATACCTATGGTGAGGGGGTTGGAGTATTCTAATCAGGATGGGAGGTTTGACTGATATCATCGTGATTGACATTGCATGACATTGCAGTGTAAGTGG
This sequence comes from Phyllostomus discolor, assembly GCF_004126475.2. Lineage (NCBI taxonomy): Eukaryota > Metazoa > Chordata > Mammalia > Chiroptera > Phyllostomidae > Phyllostomus > Phyllostomus discolor. Next base: position 116,088,441 of record NC_040907.2, read on the forward strand.
AAGCTTAATTCTGCAATGACAGGGTCCTTTTTTCTTTTCAAAGAATGTGTTGAAAAATAATTTTTTTCTTTAGAATATGAAACTTGACTAAAACACATCCCAAGTATTTTTACTATTTCTAGTGTGTCTTGGTGTCTTGAGACTATTTTGATAATATAATCTACTATGAGAGTGATTATTCACATCACTCATCAACTCCCTTTAATAGAAAGTAAATAGCCTACCACTTGGTATTGAAGAAAGTTTGCAGATGAGTCTTTTAGATAATACTTGCTCACTGTGTGGTCACATTGGTCCTGGAGCCTTGAACAATCAGGAAAGACCCATTTGGCAGATGTGCCAGCTAAAAGTGACAACACCTGTCACAGTGACCTTTAGAACTTCCCTCTATCTCTGTATGGATCAAATTCAACTCCTCCTAAAGCCAGTCTTTGGCCTTCTCATATCTGTTGTATTTAACATTAAATGCCCTACACCTCTCCCAATTGGTACATTTTCATCAAAGCCCAGCTCACTCTTCTTTTCTACATTCAATCCTGTCAAAACGCAAAATTCTCCCTCTGAATACTGGAGTCACTCTTTTCTCTCTGTGTTTCATTGTAGTAAATTGTACTCATGTCTCACACCATCCCTACACACACACAAATATATATATATATGTGTATATATATATAACATCTATAACATATCTAACACATACACATGCATGCACATGCACACGCACACACATATATGGTTGTTTTTCTCTAATTTCTTTAGTGACCTCTTGTCCATTTCTCACTGGAAGGTCCAATTTACATTTTGGACATGAGAAGGAAGGCTGCTCAGGAGTGCCCCTCTAGCTTTCCTATGACCAGACTACAAGGAATATTTTATTTCTCCAGTCATACTACCCTGGTATGCTGTTTTACTTCTGAGGCTATCATTTACAATCTCTAAGTTTGAGCAGCTAACACCGAAATGAGCCAAAACACTGGAACCATCACTGAAGCTCTGTCTCCTGACTTCATAGGATTGCTCTTCTCAGCCTGAGAGATGCTAATTGTTCAGCCCCAGAAGGAAAACTCTTTAATCATTTACCAATACTTCATCACTAGTCGAGATGCTTAGAAATCTATGTATGATAAGGATAGTCCTGGTTTGTCTATGTCTCTTCTTTCACTCTTAAGATTGTCCCATTTCAGATAACAATTATATTATCATCCCTGCATGATATTAGAACAGTGTGGAAAAGCCATCCACAAAAGCACTTCAATTCTATGGAGCCTGATGTGTGTGGTATGGCCTGGCTGGCTTTGATGCTGGTCTCTGCCATGGCTAATGATAGTTTTTCTGCTTAGGCTGCATTGGTTCTTTAAGGAGAAAAAGAAAAGCTCCCCTCACTCACATCCCCCTGTGCAATGTTCAGCCAAGTGTGTTCCAGCCAAGAATTTCTGTATTTGACAGAAACATCTTTACCGAGCACACCTCTTTTCACCAGGGGTTTACACTGTTTCTAAGATCTCCAATCTTGCATGAACTGAAATCCTGAGATGTTTATTTAAGCTTCTGTTATTATGGTCTTATAATATCATCTTTAGGGGAAAATCTTGATCTGTGTAAGGAACAAAGTTTAAGAACTACTCACCCCAATGTGGTCCTTTTAGAGGGAGAAGTTCAACTTGAACTGTATTTAATACATAGCATTCATTCTGGGGATGGCAACCAGAAAAATGAAGTATTTTGTTCTTCTTTCTGGGTAATCACTAACATATTCTGCCATTTGTAAATCTTGAGCCTGACTCAGTTATATATATATTTTAAAATATATTTTATTGATTATGCCATTACAGTTGTCCCATTTTCCCCCCTTCACTCCCCTCTGCCATGCACACACCATTCCATTCACATCCCCCCACTTTAGTTCATGTCCATGGGTCATACACGTAAGTTCTCTGGCCTCTACATTTCCTATACTATTCTTACCCTTCCCCTGTCTATTTTCTACCTACCATTTATGCTACTTATGTTACAGAACAAACAAGGGGGGCCTGGGATGATATACTATTATTGAAAGAAGGCCCCGGGTCCGTTATGTCCGCTGCCAGAGGAAAGACGTCTCTCAATACCAGAGATTTGTGAAAAGGAAAGGAAATGTTTATTTAATGCTATACTAACTTAAAGTAGTGACCTAATGTCTTTACCAAAATCCCAAAGTCCCTAAAAACACTCACAAACACACAGTCCTTCCTTCCTTCCCCCTTTGCCCAGTCCAGAGTACCGTATCTCAGGAAAGGAAATAGAAGTCCATGGCTTAGGTAGTCCTCTGGTTCTTCCCAGTTAGTACTCGATCTCAACTGGGAGACCGCCCTGGGTTCCCGGCACCCTCGGCTGAGTCACTGGGATCTCTGCTAAAACCAGGTGGTGGTTCCCCCTTCTAAAGCTGTGGGGGCCCCACTCTGCCAGGCTGCGTGGTTCTCTTCTCAGGGCTACAGGAGTCTCCACTCCCTCAAGTCCGCATGCTTCTTCCTCCCTCAGGGCTGCGCATGGCTCTCCTCTTAAAGTAGCATGGTTCTCTCCTTCTCAATGGCTGCCAAATCTGGGTTTTTAAATTCCCAAGGCCAATCTTCCTCTGCAGCCTCATTTCCGACTCCTTCCACACTTGGCTTCACATGCCAGAACTCCTATCCTTCCAGCTTTACTGGGCTGCCATCATGAGTCTGGGCAGGCGTGGCCCCATGTCCTGGAGCCAATCCTCTCTGAGCTCCCATGCAGGAGCTGTAATGCAGGGGACCCGCCCCCCCAGTTACATCTAGGTGGGGAAGTTACTTCTGGGTGGGGAAGTTACTTCCATTCCCCTGGCTTAGAGCTGATCACTGCTACTTAACCTATCTATGCAACCAGCCAAAGGCTATAGATATGTTAAATGACCAACCCAGAGGTTAGCTGCAAGGCTGTTGCTATGCAAAACAGCTCTCAATGGCCCTGCTGCATTTGTCCCTTCCCCCAACCCACACCCTGGGCTGGGGGATGGAGACATCTTAAAATCTCCTGGACACCTTAAGTTCTGGACCCCATTTCAAATGCCTATTTGGGGCCCCCCTCTTGGCTGCACCCTGTAACACTTATTCTCTGTATCTTTTCTCCCTCTCTCCCCCTCCCACTCCCCTGTTGATGACCCTCCATATGATCTTCATTTCTGTGGTTCTGTTCTTGTTCTAGTTACTTGCTTAGTTTGCTTTTGTTTTTGTTTTAGGTGTGGTTGTTAATAACTGTGAATTTGTTGTCATTTTACCATTCATATTTTTTATCTTCTTTTTCTTAGATAAATCCCTTTAACATGTCATATAATAATGGCTTGGTGATGATGAACTCCTTTAACTTGACCTTATCTGAGAAGCACTTTATCTGCCCTTCCATTCTGAATGATAGCTATGCTGGATAGAGCAATCTTGGATGTAAGTCCTTGCTTTTCATGACTTGGAATACTTCTTTCCAGCCCCTTCTTGCCTGCAAGATCTCTTTTGAGAAATCAGCTGACAGTCTTATGGGAACTCCTTTGTAGGTAACTGCCTCCATTTCTCTTTCTGCTTCTAGGATTCCCTCCTTATTTTTTATCTTGGGTAGTGCAATGATGATGTGCCTTGGTGTGTTCATCCTTGGGTCCAACTTCCTTGGGACTCTCTGAGCTTCCTGAACTTCCTGGAAATCTTTTTCCTTTGCCAGATTGGGGAAGTTCTCCTTCATTATTTGTTCAAATATGTTTTCCATTTGTTGCTGTTCCTCTTCTCCTTCTGGTACCCCTACAATTCAGATGTTGGAATACTTAAAGACACCCTGGAGGTTCCTAAGCCTCTCTTCATTATTTTGAATTCTTGTTTCTGCATTCTTTTCAGGTTGGATGTTTCTTTCTTCCTTTTGGTCCACACTGTTGATTTGAGTCCCAGTTTCCTTCCTATCACTATTGGTACCCTGTACTTCTTCCTTTATTTCATTTAGCATAGCCTTCATTTTTCATCTAATTTACAATCAAATTCAACCAATTCTGTGAGCATCCTGATTACCAGTGTTTTGGACTGTGCATCTGATAGGTTGTCTATCTCTTCATCACTTAGTTGTATTTTTTTTCTGGAGCTTTGATTTGTTCTTTTATTTGGGCCAATTTTTGTTTTGTCTTGGCGTGTCCATTATGTAGTGAGGAGTGGGCAGAGGTTTAGGTATTCTCCTGGGTGGGGTAACTCAGATTGTGGAGTTGTGATGCTGTATGTGGTGGAGGGGTCTGAGAGGAAAAAATGGCACTTGCTCTGCTCTCTGCCAGATTTCAGTCACAAACCCACCCACAAGCAAATTAGACCCTTCTAGTGCTGACTCCTGTGTGGGTGGGTTTATGTGCATTCTAGGACTCTGTGGGTCTCTCCAACGAACTCTCCTGTGGGGGTGGGAGCTTCTCCCACTGCCGCCTCAACCCCCACCAGTGTTTTCAATCAGGGGTTTGAGGCTTTATTTCCCCAAGCTGGGGCCCTGGGTTGTGAGGTCTGTCTCGCCTCCCAGTTGTTCCTTCTAGTTCATCTGCACATGAATGTAGGACCACCCACTCCACCAACTGCCACTTCACCAGGTCTGCCAGCCGCTGCCTTGCCGCCAGTCTTCTCCACCTGGCTGCCTGACTCTGGCCCTCATACCAGTCTGGATGGATATTTCTTCTTTAACTCCTTGGTTGTCAGACTTCCATACAGTTCAATTTTCTGTCAGTTCTGGTTGTTTGTTGCTTTTTAAGTGTTGTTGTCCCTCTCCTTCTGCGAGGAGGCACAATGTGTCTACCTACACCTCTGTTTTGACCAAAAGTCTCAGTGATATTTTATTTATTTAAAAATTATTGTATTTTTTATTACCATTTAATGCCTGTGTACCCCCACTCTCCCTGCAATCACCACACTGCTGTCCACATGTTGAGTCCTTTTTCCTTTTTTATTTGATTCCTCCACCTCAGTTATATTTGATTATCTAGAAGGCATATTTTTAATTTCAAAATGAACATTTCTGACCATGTTTTTTTCCTTTTTATAGGTAAAATGCACCAAATATTTTTAAGGGTATAAGCTAATATTTTCTGCTTTTTTAAAAAGGAAACTAAACAGGGCTTACTTATTTGAACATGTATTAATAATCTTGTTTTCCTGAACCTTTTGGTACAAATTTGGTTTATCAATTTCCCTTTATTTTCACAAATTTACAACTATAGTACAAACTGAACCTTGAGACGAGTTCTCTCATATTGTGTTTAGATCCTGATGAAGAGAAGGGTAATGTTTAGACTCATTCAAGGTACATTTGATTAAAGTTGGTTTGGGGAAGTCCAGAGAAGTCAGAGCTGGAAAAGCCTCCCCAAGGAGCTCCAGGGCTGTGCCATACAAATTCACATATGAATAACTTGTAGTCCTTGTAGTCCACTGATGAAAATCCCACTTGTTTACTGCTTTGAGAGGCCTCATTGTGCAGCAGCCACCACAGGTGCCTTCATAGTTTGGCTCATGTGGAAACTATCTGGGGAGTCCCGGCTGTTGGTACATTTGATTTAGGTTTTGATAAGATCACAATCTCTCACAACCTCGCTTATGGTCCTCCCTCAACCCAACTCCTGTTGTGTTATGTGTGTTAGCTGCATTCCTCTTATAATGAGTCTATTTATTTAGTGCTTGGTGACCTTTTCCTTTGCAGGTAACCAATAGGTTACCCTTTCCTTTCTTGGCCTTGGTCTTTCACTACTTAATTTTAGAATTAATAATAACAAAAACAATAATAAGTTTTTTCTTTAATATTTTTATTAAAGGGATTTTGAATTACAGTTTGCCTTCAGTATTATTTGTATTTCTTTTAGTTTCACAGCATAATGGTTAGCCAATCATATGCTTTACAAAGTTATTATTATTGTTACTATCCGCTTTCATATATTGAGTTGCAGATAAGTGCCAAGCAGTGTGCTACCAAGATCTTGATGAAGTATATGCAGTATCTAGATTTTACAGATAAGAAGAGTGAGGTACTAAATAATTCCCTCACATTCGTGCTGCTACTAAATGACAGAGGGGGGTTTTAAACTGAGGACAGACTGGAGCTAAAATTCATGCATATATCCCCTGTATCAACTGTGTGGAATATGTATAAAGGATTTTCCTGGTTTACAAAAGGAAAGGATTCTCCTTACTTTTTACACACTGTTTTCCATGTCAGTAGGACATTGTTTATGCTTAATGAGCTAAACATGTAATGTAAGAGCAATAGTTTGACTCTAAACCTTATCATTCCCTTTTTTAAGATTTTCTCTTAAATATCACTCAGTGAGGCTGTGGAGGCAGATCTTTTATCAAGACACTGAGGCCCTTGAATGTTGACTGAGCACATCACATAAGGATGTCACTATATTCTTTGTGTATCCCTGCCAGACCCAGCCCAGCATGTACTTGCCTGAATAGCTCAGCATGATGCTGTGTGACAGATGGTGAGTGAGATGACAAATACCTATGCCACTATACCAAGATCAGTGAGTGGCCTGAACCTGTGATACTATTGAAATAAAGACATAGGGACCTCTTCATTTAAAGTAAAATTGGATTGAACAGAGGCAAGGAAAGACTCTTGAGCTAGTTTGTGAGGCACCTACACTTTCCTTAGTTCTTGTTATTATCTCTCTCCATGATTGGACTGTATCTAAGAGACTTTCCTTGTTTCTGGCCTCCTGTATTCACTAGGCTTTACCAGTTCTTTCTTTTTTTAGAGATATTTATCATAAATAAATGATGGTGGTTCTTATTGAAAGTGTGCTTTAAAAATATTTTCTAATAGCCCTGGCTGGCATAGCTCAGTGGATTGAGCACAGGCTGCAAACCAAAGTGTCGCAGGTTTGATTCCCAGTCACGGTAACATGCTTGGGTTGCAGGCCACAGCCCCCAGCAACTGCACATTGATGTTTCTCTCTCTCTCTCTTTTTCCCTCCCTTCCTTCTCTAAAAATAAAAATAAATAAAATCTTTTAAAAAATATGTGCTAATAGATTGAATGTAAGTATATATTTGGAAAGAAGATGTTTTGCTCAGTTTTGAGCTGTACATAATTTTTTAAAACTTAGTTTCTTTCTTGCTAAAATATCATTTCCATAATACTCTCTGATTACCACCTTTGCACTGCTTGTGATTGGTACAAAGATTGTACAGTATAAATTTAAAATGGATAACATAATCAAGAAAGGACCTAGGATGTGGCACACATGACCACATGATCCCCAAATTCTGTGTGAGTCTTCTATGAAATGGGCTTCAGTTGTCTCCACCTCTTTATGCCTGAACTTGCAATACACAATCTGTATCATGTTCATTTGATTTATAAGAATTATTTTATTGGGCTGTATCTCTTATATAAACTCCAGATTAAGTGATATACATCTCCCTTCTGCACTTAGCAGCTTCCTACTGCCTTCTTCCCACAATCAAATGGCATTATCTTCCAAAGATCATCATACTCTGGACTTTGTGCATATTATTCCCTCACTTTTCAATATGATACAATCCTACAGAGTCATCTGGGCCACTGTGGAAAGGAAACAGAGAATCAAATCTGGATAGAAATGTTTGTCAGTGGTAAAGTGTATAAAAGCTGAAGTCTGGGCATAAGTACTGGTATTTCCTGCTATCTGTGCATTGTTAGGTGACAAACTTCAGCTCTCTGAGCTCCACTACATGTGGTACTGGCCTACTGAAAACAACTACACAGGGTCTCATGACAAAATGAAGCAGATAAGCATATAGTCTATAACAGTGTCTGATACATTGTTGAGTTACTGCCAATCCATCATTCTGTACTTGCTGCTTTGATATACACAAGTTTCTTAAAAGCAAAAATACTTTGTGATTCATTTGGGGAAGGAACTCAAAAGGCACTGGGGATATATGGGGAGGAACTGAAGCATCTGGCACCAGGGTGAGGGCTGGAGAAGCAGCTTTCTTCCAGACAGAAGTGCTGGCAGAAGCCATTGTTTCTTGGCTGAGTCCTACCCCCACAGAGCCAGCAAAAGGCACCTTATCTGAGTCTCCATCAAACTGGCTAATACTGTTTGTTCCACCCTGGTGATTCTCTATGACCCCACCCAATCCATTTCCAGTGGCTTTTCCACACAAAAGGATTATTTTGATTCCTGATGTGAATTTTGCTAAAATCTCTTAAACAAGCAGCTTCTGGCCTCTTCACACCCTGAACCTCTTGCTAAGTGACACCAATCCTGGCACTAACAGCAGTTAGCCTTGGTTTACAACTCTCCCTCTCCTGGGTACCTCCAAGCTCAACACAAGTAGCAGCCATCTGCAGAAACACTTTGTGGATCATGCCAGGTGGCCCCTTCAGGGTATAGGCAGTAGCTAACTTTAGAGGTCAACTTGGGCCTGCACCTTCCAAGAGTCCCCCGAATCAGCTCAGACCACACTGAAGCACATCCAATTACCTCCATTAGCGATAAACCCAAGGATTGGACTTGGTGTGTGCCTGAGTCCCTCTAAAGTGAATTGTGCTTTGTGGAGTTGGCCACACACAGAAAATTTCCCATGGGACTTGTGGCCAACACTTGCAGCTGATTAGCTTGGGAATAAAGCTCTCCCATTATTATGCCGACAGAAGTCAAGCTCTCAACTACAACAGGAAGGTACCCACAGCCAACATGGAGGGTATATTTGGAGTGCCCTGCTCAGGTGACTGGGGAGGTTGCCACTCTACCAAGATGGGGAGATCTACCTGATACATAGAAACAAATACAAGGAAGCACAAAAATAATGAGACAAAGAAATGTGTCTTAAATGAAAGAACAGCACAAACTCCCCCCAAAGAACTAAACAATCTATCGTATACAGACTTATAAATGCTGGTTATAAGGGTGCTTAATGAACTTAGAGGAAGAATAGAAGAATGTAGTGAGAACTTCAACAGAGAGATAGAAAACATAAAAAAGAACCAGTCAGAAATGAAAAATATACTAACTGAAATAAAGACTACATTACAGGAAATCAATAATAGAGTAGATGAAGTAGAGGAGCAATCAGTAGTTTGGGGAATAAGAAAGCAGAAGACACCTAATCAAAACAGCCAAAAAAAAAAAAGAATTAAAAAATATTAAGATAGCATAAGGAGCCTCTGGGACAACTTTGAAGTTACTAACCTTTACTAACCTTCACATCATGGGGGAACCAGGAGAAGAAAGAAAGCAAGAAATTGACAACGTATGTGAAAAAATAATAACAGATAACTTCCTTAATCTGGTGAAGAAAATTGACATATAAGTCCAGGAAGTACAGAGAATCCCAAAAAGTTGAACCCAAAGGGGACCAGACCAAGCACATCATTATTAAAATAGCAAAGGTTAAAGATTAAGAGAAAATTTTAAAAGCAGCAAGAAAAAAGCAGTTAGTTGTCCACAAGGGAGCTATTGTAAGACAGTTAGCTGATTTCTCAACCATAATTTTGTATGCCAGAAAGGATTGGCACAAAATAGTCAAAGTGATGAAAAACAAGAACCTGCATACAACCAAGATTACTCTACATAGCAGAACTATCATTTAAAATTGAAAGACAAATAAAAAGCTTCCCAGACAAGAAAATACTAAGGTAGTTCATTACCACCAAGCCAGTATTTAAAAATGTTAAAAGGTCTTCTTTAAAAAGAAGAAGAAAAGAGATAAAAATATTAAGATGTTCTGTCTCATGGCAAATGATTCAATCTATTGTGCTTCAAATGAAGCCCCAATAAAAACACTGAACACCCCTTTGGGTAAAGTTCCAGGTCAGTAATATACTTCAATGGAGACCCTTTCAACCTTACCCTTTGCATCAATTCTTCTGGTTAGTCTTTATTTGTAGCTCCCCCCTTTTTTTGCTATAGTAAAATTGTGATTGTATCCCCTTTTTCTGAGTTTTGTGAAGTCATGCTAAAAAATCAACAAAACAAAGTGGGTAGTTGGGACCCCCAAATTTGAAGCCAGTTAGCTAGTCTGAAGTGTGAGTGGCCTGGGAACCTCTCCCCCACCCTCTGCCAACTTGTGTGTTGTGACTGAAGTAAGGGTAGTCTTGTGGAAGACTGCATCTTTAATTTGTGAAGTTTGACTGAATGCTGAGTCATGTTCAAATTGCATTGCAGAAAGGTGGTGTTTTCTTACTTTCCTTATTTTGAGCCATATTGTGGTGGTTCACTATTCAGATATATCCTGTGAATACTAGATATCCAGTACAAGGAAGATATTGGAGTCAGTATGGAGAGCTTCCCACTCAGCTCAGAATCACTGAACACCTTCTCTGGGTTGTAACAGCTACAGATGCTTTTAAATGCATTTGGCCAAAGGAGTAGAAAGAAGTAATGAACTCCTTGCATAATGGGTTGGCTTGAATGGGAACTAGCACTAAAAGTTGCTTTTCTATTGTAGCAAAAAAATGTGACCTGTCTTGAATTGATTTAGATTTTGCAGGAAAAATGTAACCAGAAAAGGAAGGCCTGAAGGCCTCATCTTCAAGAGGAACTATCTGGTCCTTGATTATGCCAAACTGTTCTGTGTAGGCACTTAACAGCAATATGTAAGAGAACTCCATCCCACAAAACTCACACATTTCAGAGAAGCACAGCTGTGGGTTTTTAGAATAAATATTTCTTATTCTAGCTTATTGCTTATATATTTTAAAAATACATTTGTTTTCTAAAAAATTCTAAAACTTGTCATAAATTTAAATACTCATTGATATTTGTAGGAAAGGGAATATAAACAGAAAAAAGTTATTCTCTCACAATATTATATGACAATACATAATGCAATATGACACTGATGAGAGGGGGGAGAGAGAGACACTAAGTTACAGGTAATACATCATAAAATATTTTCTTCTATGTTAGGTAATTTGTTGCCAGTTTTCTATGCACAGGGAGGCAACATACCTAACGGAACAAACGTTTACACTGGCTTTCCTAGAAAAGGATGAGAGGCTTGTGGAGCCGAGTGATCCAAGCCATCATAACCTGAAACAGAGATTATCCAACTACCTGCAAATGCATGGTGAGAAGCAAAGCTGTTTACTCATCTCAGCCTAGGTCAGCTGTTACTCAACTGACCCATAGGTGCATTAGTTAATTTTTGTTCTAAGTCACTGTTTTGGGGAAGTTTGTTACATAGTGATTATTCATTGATATATTTAGATCCCAAATATTTGAAACAAGTTGTTTATTTCACTGAAATTTCAAGTTACAGTAACTCTGAATTTTACATTGTATTCTACTAGACCACCAGTAAGCTGAACAAGTACCCTAGAGCCAATTAAGCCTGAAACATTGCTGCAGGAAAAAATGACTAAACTGAAGCTGTCCTATTTCAGACATATCATGAGATATCAGGGGTCTTTGAAAAAGACAATAATGCTGAGGAAAAAAATAGAAAGCAACAGGAAAAGAGGAAGACCAAATATGAGATGGACTCCGTAAAAGAATCCATGAGTCTATAGGCATGAGTTTATACAGGCTGAGCAGGACTGTTGTGAGCAGGACCTTGTAAACTTACTCATTTCATAGGGTCCCTGGAAATCAGAGCATTTTCAATGGCATGTAGCACACACATTCATTTAATATTTCTAAAATTAAAAATTGCATGCCATCTTCATTAATTTATTTTAAATTATTAAAGAAATGTCATATGTTAAAGAGATACTTCTATATTATTTATAAAATAACAAAAACAATAATTATGTATCTTATGAAAATTGGTGAAAGAATACAAAAAAAGATGTAGTTGTATCTTGATATTAATCAAGAATAACCCTATATGTATAGTCTTTTATACTCACATGTGGAGGATATATATCAAACTTTAATAGGACTTACTGGTATGGAGAAATGATAGTTAGATTTGTTGCTAGAAGTAGGGAAGGAGATTTTCATCATTTGCTGTGCACAATTTACTAATACTGAATTGTTGTCAAATATAGTATTTTACTTATTATATAATTTTAAGAAGCCAGATTGGAAGGATATTCACCAAAATGTTAAGTTTGGTTATCTGTAGGTATTGCAACCATAGGCTTTATATATTTTGTTATATATTTAGTATGGGTTCTCCTGAAAGCAGAGCATGAGGAAAAGACTTGCAATCAGATAATTTATTTAGGAGGTAAAATGAAGAGCCAGAGTGGAAGGAGAGTCATCCATAAAAGGTAAAAAAGTGGACATAAAAATACTGCTGTGGGCAAAAATATTCTATGCCACTGAAACCTCCTGAGAAATACTCAGAATGTCTTTCAGAAAGATTGGAGGCTATGACCTCCTCCTTTCGTTGAGAGTCAGCTAGCAGGGGGTGTGAACTTCTCTATAATTCTAGGTCATGATTACATGAAGGCTAATTGGATTCCTTTGACATTGGAGAAGTTCTAGGGCCAAAATCAAGCCAACTCATTTTGGGTGCTTGAGGGATAATGCTGACAATGCAAGGTGAGCCCGAGCTTACCTGAAACTGTCAATGGCAGATATAGCTACAATCACCAATGGTTCAAGGGGATGTGTTGTAACTATCCATTCCATTATCATCTTCTTTTGTTTAATTTCTCAATTATTCATAATAAATATTCTTTGTAAAGAGAAATGAAGTTTTTATTCTAAAAGCATCTTGGTAAAATATACATTTTCTCTCACAGAAAAGATTTTTGGAAGCATTCTTGTATATTTATTCAGAGTATCAATCATTTAAATATCTCACTGCAAACTTTAGAACTGCTTGAAATACCTACAAATTTTGTAACTTGATGTGAGGGTTATTAGTTAAATATACTGACAAGGAAACACAAGTTTGTCAAGATACAATGCCCAACAGTGGATCATTTGAAAACCACTACAAAAATATAACTGCTAAATCTTGGATGTTAAGAATGATTAAAAGTAGGCATTATTGTTTGTATTCTATTATTTTATTCTGTAATTCTTAACTATTCAGGACTATATTAATTTTTTTCTTGTATAGCTCATTCAAGTAGGAATAACCAACCCAAAAACATATTTCCCCAAAGAAAACTCTAGGTTTCAGTATCCCTTTATGACCTCATTTTCTGCTTCTTAATCAATCTCGATGTGTATTTTTAAAAATTTTATTAAGATATGGCCATTTATCTATTCCAGTAGATATCTATTACATTTTTGCTGTGTTCCAGGTATTTTTCTAAGAGTTGAGATTAAATGGTGAATAAGTCTGCATGGCCACTATCTTCATAAACCTGTAAGCTTTATGTAAACTAAACAAGTTTATGAATTATCTGAGATTTTACACAGCATCACTTAACCACTTAACACCTCGTTTTTCCTTGAGTAAGATTTTTTTTTACAAGACTTGTTTAACTCAGTTCACTTTTAGGAAATAACTCTGTATTTGGAATAGTTATGGTCTTGGTATTTTTTCCTACTACGGCAAATTAACTGAATTTTACAATGAAGGAATTTAACTTCCCTAGGTATTAAAATTGGACAATCATAACTATCCATTTACCTGAGCAATTTATAAGTATTTACTCTAACAATGAATTATCTTCTTTAATATGTGCCCCATAAAATGGTGAATGACAAAAATATTTTAAATTCTAGCAAAGAGCTTGTTTCAGGAGCATAGCACATAATTTCCTTCATATTCATATGGGTTCTACTTCTTGATATACTAGCCAATGTTTAAAATGCTAGATATGATCTTATCTGTACTTACATCAGAATCTAACTGTGAAGAATCATGTCACGGTTCCCTTAGTTATTTCTCCTTCAGGAAATTCCTTTTCCCAACTTGGCCAATCATTTTTTTAAGGTTTTATTTATTTATTTTTAGAGAGGGAAGGGAAGGTGAAAGAGAGAGAGAGAGAAACATCAATGTGCGGTTGCTGGGGGCTGTGGCCTGCAACCCAGACATGTGCCCTGACTGGGAATCGAACCTGCAACACTTTGGTTTGCAGCCTGCGCTCAATCCACTGAGCTACGCCAGCCAGGGCCAACTTAGCCAATCTTCATAGAGACAATAGGGACTTTCCTGTCAGATCGCAATCTGAATTTTTAAATACACATTTTTATTTCTATCTAGTATCTTTTTGATACCAAACTATCTCCTACCTACTTGCATTTGGCACCATACTTCTCTTAAATTCTGAAGTATTCAGTTTATATTTATTTCACGACCTGAAAGTTTTCTAAATGAATCTTTTGGGTTATTCTATTTGCCCTAACTTTTTCTAAACTAGCTGAAATGAAAACTAATTTTCTTTAATTAGTTTTCAGGAGCTGGGAGGATAGAAACCAAGAGAGTATATAACTCAGAAATTGAAATGTGATATAATAACTATGATATACAATCTTTAATGGTTCATAAACATGTAAATCTCTTTGCCTCAAACTAAATTTTAACTGCAATAAAGGTGTTTGCCTTAAATGCTCATAAATTTAAAACTTCCCACAAAATAAAACAGCATGATGTCAGATTTACCTTACCTCTTAATTATTTGTTTAAGAAACATACCCACAAGTTTCAATACATTTTAATAGGCTACTGAATTCTGTTTTATTTGCTTACATATGCAAAAAAACCTAACTCGCAATAGGAATAATGTCTTTATTCCTTCAGTTCATTAAGTAAAAAAAGAAATTGTGAAGGAATTTATGAAGAAAATGAAATGGCAGTAAGAATTATCTAAATGTATAATTCATTGTTTGAGACTTTGTTTTTGGCTGTGATCTCCCTTATTTGTCAGTTCTTCATTTAGCATTTAATTTTCCCAACATTCACTCACTGAATCTTTAATTAAACATTTAAGTATTTGCTTTTGAGTCAGCGAATTAGGAGTTATGGTAAAAGGCATGATCTTAGCCAACCAGGAGCTCAGGAGCTGGGAGGATAGAAACCAAGAGAGTATATAACTCAGAAATTGAAATGTGATATAATAACTATGATATACAATCACTAATTCATTCTTTATTCATTCCTTCATTTATTTGGTGCTTTAACTAATATTTTGGAATTTACACTATATATTATACATTAGCAAAACAAAGACAAATAAGATCAGTTTATGACATCAAGTAATAGTCTATAGGGAAAGATAGACACAATAATAAAATAATGTATCAAACATAATAATAGAGATATGCACAAGGAATTATGGTAGGGTGCAGAAAGAAAAGGGGAAATTATTTTTGTATGGGAAAAGGTCAGAAAATTCTGTCAATGAGGGAAGAGAAAGAACTAACAACACCTTCACAGGCAAAGACCCATACTGGATGTGAGTCATTAAGGAAAATGACAAATAAATAACTTTCTTGTTAACTCAACATATATTTATTGAGAATTTATAATGTGCTCAGTATAACCTTTACCCTCAATATGGTTACATTTAGGTGAGATGAAAGACATTCTAGGAAAGGCTACAGCATGTGTACAAAGACAAAAGAATTTTAAATCTTGGTCTTGTTAGGGTTCCCCTAAGCTCTGTAATATGACACAAGGGAAGCGTTAGACCTTTCCTGCAGATAGGGCAGGATAAAGTAAAGGTATTAGATAACTATTGTACATTTGCATTTTAGGATGATGACTCTGGGAAGACCAAAGAAAATGCTTAGAGCAATGTAAAACTGGAGACGTACACACTATCAAAAAGTGTATTGTAATATAGAGAAAAAAGATGATGAAGATCTGAAATAAGAAAATGTCAACTAGCATACATTAATTCAATAAATATTTATTACAGGCCTATTTTTTAGTCATTGTGTTAGTCATTTCAGAAAAGAGTCAGGTGAATGAGTCTATCTGTGTATACACATATACATTTTTGTAGTTAAATCATTACAGTGATAGTTACATAATTAGATATATCTCTCGCTTTACTGAAGTAACAAATTAATTGTGGCTTGGCTTCAGGCTATAGTTCTGCTCCATGTGTCTTCTCATTCTAGGTTTCAGGCTGAAGTAGCAGTCCTTGTGTCTCATCAGGTATGAGAATGCAGAGGAGATATGATAGTTCTCAATTCTTACTGTTATACTCCAAACATAGACTAAATACAGGCTTCCTTTAGTTTCAAATCAGTTTCTGCTATACCCTTCTCCACATGTAATCCATAGAAACAAGGAAGCATGAAAGCTGACAGAATCTCCTGACTCTCCTTGAAGCTTCTGCTTTGGTGTGAGGTATATCACATCTATTCTATTGCCTGAAGCAATCATCTGTATGTGTGTGTGTATGAATTATACAGCATTGATAATCAGAACTCACACCACCTGGTATGGCATAGGTGCTGACCAATCACAGTAGATGTGTTGGACTGAGGTCCTAGTGGTCCCTTGCTGTGGCACCTGTTATTACATTAGTTGCCGATGTGGGTGAGATACTGAGGAGAGGCTGGAAGAGCTAGGGTTCTGGGGGATTCAAGACTTTACATATTTTCTCATCAGTAGAAAAGAAAGATTCTGTATTTCAACCATCATTTAACCTATTGATACCTTGGTATGCACTGTATGAGTATTGGCCATGTAAGTCTGGGTATGTAGGCAGTGTTCTAATATTCCTCATTGCTGGTCAGAGTGCTGACCAAATAAATAAGAAAGAAATAATGTAAGAAAAATGATTAGGAGAAAGATGGTATTAAGTATATGAGGTCTGTCCAGCAGGTATCCAGCCATGTAATATGAAAAATAGACACTTATTGAAGAAGATGCAATATATAAGAAACATTGTACGTAGGGCAGTAATGCCTCAATACCCTTCAAAGTTGGCACCTTGGGACTTCAGACAGTTCTCCCAGCCTCTCTCAGCTCCCCTGTTGTATTTTCTTGAATCTCATTGACAGTCTGAAATCTCTTCCCTTTCAAAGGTGATTTTAGTTTTGGGAAAAGCCAGAAGCCACAGGGCACTAAATCTGGGCTGTAGGTGGGCTGAGTCATCTGGTGACTTGATGTTTTACCAAAAGCTCTGCATAAGAAGTGATGCTTGAGTGGGCACATTGTCGTGGTGAAGCTGCCAAATATCAGTTGCCCCTAGTTTCAGCCTTCTGAATCATCTGAATGGTTTTCATGAGGAACGTTCATGCTTAACACAAAATTTGATGCAGATTCATTGCTGTACTCTCTCAGCCATTTTTAATGTTATGGCCACACAGTTCACATGCTCACATAAAGGTGTCTACTGCCCCCACTGACTAATATGGTGAAGTCATCATTGTTCACACAGGAGCATTCCAGTCCATTCTCCTTGGATGCCAGGTTACACTGATATCAGGCAAACTGTTATTATATTAACAATGGCTGGGCATTTTCTGGACAGACCTCTGTATGCATCAACTAAATAGGTCAGTTGTTTAGTTACATCAGTCAGAGTTCAGGGGTGAGTTCTTCTTGTAGATACTCTGGACATATTATAATTTTCAGAATATTGATCAAGGCAGAAAATGCAAAATCCATACAGGAAAAGAGTTATATATTTCACAAATGAAAACATACAATTTATGAATATCAAACACTTAACAAACACTATAATAAAAGATACCACTTTAAGACTATACAAGAGAGGCAAAGGTAGGTTTACAGTTGTGAGTATGCAAAGCACAGTTTATTTTTGTATTATTATTTATTAAATGTATTATTTTCCATATGAACAACTACAAATCTACTTTTGCCCCACCTGTATTTTTTATGGAAAATAAACACTTATTTTAGTCTATAAAGAACATACACTCTAATAACAAAAAAAACCATCAATTCATCATAAAAAATAGGTAAGTATAAATAATTATAAATTATTTATAAATCTATAAGCTGATCCTAACTCTCATAATTACATTAATGTGACTAAAATATTTATTTATCAAAATGAGAAATACAAAAATATTTCAAAATAAATAGTGCTGAAGGGAATAGAGGGAAATGTACACCCCTCTATGCTGCTGTTGAAGGTATTAATTGATGTAACCTCTTTGGCAACCAGTTTGTTAATGTCTATAAAAAAGTTAGTAAAATAATTCAGTGAGCAGAATATGTTCTAATTATTGTAGATGAAAAGTGAACATATATGAAGACTTACAAACACATATATATTTTCTGATAGACTATTCAATAAACTTTCTGTTGTGGTTGCCTCTTTGGAGAGAAACAGGGTACTACAGAAAGTAAGAGAGTACTTTTACACTGACATAATACATTTTGATATTTAAAGTTTTATCATTTGCTTATGCCTTTGAAAGCATTTTTAAGAAAAACTTTTACATGAATAAATGCATATAAATATTTGATAAATAGTGCTTATTTATGGATACTTAGACATAGAAAATAATCATAGAAATTTGTTAAAAATCAGAAATATCTTTAAAATATCAAGCAATGTTCAAAACACTATTTTAATGGCTTGCATTCAAATCTATTAAGATACAGAAGTAAACGTGATTCACAAGCTGTCTGAAGAGCCCCACTCTATTTTCAGCAACCTACAATTCTCATAATAGACCTGAACTGTCTATTCTTCCTCCTCTTAAAAAGAAGCTGCACACCTTTCACAAAGTACTTTTATTATTTGGAAAGATACTGTGTAAGTACCTCCCAAAACAGATCCACTGGGTTTACAGTAAGTTATAATGAAATCCTAGAAATTAATGGTTAATAAAACTTAGAATTCAGCCTCTGCCTGCCTTGTGGCAGCATAAGACAAGCAAGCTTGTCCAGTCAGTGTTGTCCTTTTGAATGCTGTTGTAGCTACAAGGCTATGCTCTTGGGTGCAAGATGTGGACATGAAATTGAAACAAGCTAGATGACCTACAAGACCCAGCTCCATAAACACTGGCATTGACTAAAATTAATCTATTTTCTGAGCCTGTTGCTATCAGGGTTGCCAAGGAAATCTTTGCAATCTTTTAGCCTAAAAAGAAAAGAAAATAAATGGAAGAAACAAAAATCTGAAAGTATGTTCTAGAGTGAATACAGTTCTGGAAGGGTTTCTGCTCACTTACTCATTTTAGCATGGAGCCCTCACAATCCTTCTATTTAGGATCATTACATACAGTTGAAATATCAACCTGGGTTCAGTAGATGAAGAAGTGTTTATGATTAGAGTCCTATCTGATTAGAAAGTCCTGTTTTACACAGGTATGCCATAAAAGATGTGTTTAGTTTATCCACACAGTGGTGTTCTGACTACTTTTGACTCACCCCACGGGTGGAGTAATTCCATGCCCTAAATTTGACAAGGTAGTCATATGATACCCAACAATGGACTAATGATACTGGCAGCAGTTAGTCACATGTACTCACAGTCCAGGGAAAGAACACACATAGTATGAACTAGAAGGGACTATGAGAAGCAGGCTTTGTAGTAAAACAAGTTTAAGATGCGCTGAGATTTCCATGGGAGGATATGATTGGCTTGAGTAATTTGATGAATTGATAGGGAGGCAAAACCTATTAGGTTGCTGAGGAACCATTAAGGACCAGGTAGGATGCAGCTGGTTTGGCTGATTGTGGCAATAGCAAGGTGGGGAGCCATGTCTGCTGGGTCGGGAGTCTTTCTTGCTGTGTGGGAGCATATATGGTGCCTGCAGAAGAGCACACAATTAGACCTTGGGGATCTGTGAGGTTTCATCATGTCAAAGCAGCACTTGAAATTTTAGATGATATTTAGGTCTATAACAATAATTTCCTACCACAGAGGGTCTGAGGGAAATCAGTAAAATAGATATGTGAAAATACTTAGCAAAATAAAGTGTTTAAAAATATTTAGTTATTCATGTAAACTTTATTAGAAAAACTTTAAATTTTAATTCTTAGTTTATATTTATGATTCCTCATCTACATAACATTTTTGATAAGAGATATGTAATATACTTTAAGTCTTATGCATGGGTTCACCTTTTCTATACTCCTTGCCATAAATGAAGTGGGCAGCACATGTTACACTACTGCATATCACGGCTGCTCTCCATTGGACTAAGTAGAAAAAGGATTGTGGGGTTGTGCAAGTGGTATTACAGAAAGAGAACTGGGCCAAAGAAGCCAAGATAGCGGTAACCTAAAATGTTCAGGAGCACCCAAGACCACTTGCAGCCTCAATAATTTGATGGAAGGATTCACAGAACTCAGGAAAATCCACTATACTTATGGTTATGATTTATCACACCAAAAGGACAGGCTAAGGGAAGGGGAACACAAGGCAGGGACTCAGAGTTACCCGGTATGACCTCCAATTTGTCCTCTCCCTGTGGGCTTGTGTGAATGGCAACACAATTTTTTTCTCCAGTAGCAACATCTGAAAATATATGTGGAGTATTGTCAGTGAAGGAAGATCAGCCCAGCTATAGTGCCCCAAATTTTTATAGGGACTTGATTATGTACATATGACTAACCACCTGCATGGGTGACCTTAGTCTCCAGCCCTTTCAGAGGTTGAGTTGATAAATGTTCTGAGGCTTTCACCACAAATCACATATTAACATTGGTAATTTACATGTTCCAAAGCCTCCAGGCAAACAAAGCTACTCTTATTGGGCAAGGGATATCCCAAGGGCTTAGAGGTTACCTCCCAGGAGCCAAGGGCAGAGACTACATTTTTCTGTGCTAAGGTTAATACTTTACTGAACACTGACATTCTGTTTCTAGCTCTAAGACTAATTCTCCATCTTAGATAGCACTGAGCATGGGTTTTCTAACCTGTAAAATAAGAAGGCTGGTCTAGATTAGTGGTTTTCACACAATTTTGAGAAGTAGGAATTGTTTTAGAATTGACTGGTTTGGAAAAAGAGGAAACTACTGGGAATCTGCCCCAATCAAAACAGTTTAAAGCAATTTATGTATTGGAATTTTACCTGAGTTTTAATAGGAAGAAAATGCTTTTCTAATCATTTAGAAGTAAAAAAAAAAATACCTGGAAATACATGGCTTCTAAGGTCCATTCCAAGTCTAGTCTGAGAGGATAATATGGTATTAAGAAAAGACAACCTATTGTTACATAATTACTTGAAAACTTTGAGTTTTAATATAATAGTATGAAAATACAAATATATTTCCAATTCTAAAGTAATTGTGGACAATATTAATTTCTTCTAGAGCTGCATACAGTTGTCTATGATTTTGATAATACCATTCTTTGATTGGTGGCAGTTTATGTAACATAAACCACTCTAAGTTCTCTATGGATATTATCTTGAGCCCTATTATATAAGTGCTATTTTTCTATTTATAGGTGCTTGTTTTTTTTAAATAGATAATCCTTTGCAGTCAAAGTACAATAAACAAATATGAATTCTGAATACTTCTGTAAGAGAAATACTGTATCCTGGTAAATTATTAAAGACAATAAAATGAATTTTAACTGGATACTTTGGCACAAACTAAAGGAAATGGAGAACGTTATGCTAAGTGAAGTAAGCCAGGAAGTGAAAGACAAATATCATATGACTTCACCTTTAACTGGAACCTAATCAACAAAACAAACAAGCAAACAAATATAATCAGAGACATTGAAATTAAGAACAAGCTGATAATACCCAGAGGGAAGATGAGAGGGGATAATCGGGGGAAGGATTTTCAGGAAAAACTATAAAGGACACATGGACAAAACTAAAGGAGGATGGAAGCAGGGGAAGGATGTGGGGATGGCTGGGGTTGGAGGTGAGTGGTGGGGGTGGTAAATGCAGACAATTGTAATTGAACAACAATAAAATAATTTAAAAAATAATCCGAAGACAGAAGGGAATTTAAATATTATCTGTTTCAAAGCCGTTTATGAAACTATTTCAGTGGAGAAGTGGAGACAGACCCTTCAAGATGTTTTATTTGTAAACTAAGATGATTCTGACATATTTCTCTTAATCAGAATAGCAAGCTACATTACCAAGATTAAACAGATGACAAATTACTTGATACAAAATTTGAAAGGTATCTAAGGATGTCTAAGCTAGGAATTAATTGACTGTGGTGTTAGTGTCAGGTCTGAAATTCATGAATTCTTTGACTTTGGGTACAACATTAAAACCCTTTTCTCATCAATATTTCGTGTGTCTAATGAGGGCATTTAGCTGAATCCTCTGGTTTATGTAGTACTTGAGGCTGATTGCTTGGTCTTTTATAGATAGTCTAGCTAAGTGTTAGACATTTACAATTCAAAAAAAAAAAAACATCCAGGAAGAATTTTTCCCTGATTTTGTAAGAAATCACTTTAGTGCATTCTAATCACTTGTCAGTGATTGCTTCACACGGGCAGCCAGGTAGGTTCAAGGTCAGCTGGAACACTACTAGAATGATTCTGTATATTTTATGCAGTTCTCAAGTTTCTGCTTCTATCATAAAATTTTATTTGTATAAAAGTCTCAGCATTTGGTTTCCAATTAATTTGACCTTTAAGAATAATAAGCACAGTCCGAGTTTTGCCCAGTATATTACATTACCAGCTTTATAGGGTATGTATTCAATATTTGTTTCTATTGCCAGTGATTACTAAGAAACTATATGGGATGATTTCAAGCCCATGTGGTATTACTTTGCATGTAATGTGGTCTATGACATCATTTGGTGCCATATTCATGATGTGTCAGTTGTATCTGGTTCCGTCCAACTGGAAGTCTATGGTAAAAACAGGCAATGCCTGTGGTGTAACCTGATCTGGTGGTGCCATTACAGAAACATACCGATGTTATGTTTTACAAAATGGATTACCTCACTGTAATAAGATAACATTCTTTTAACAATCTTTCCCAAACTCTTCCTTCATCTTATTTGAAAGCAGATGGGATTGTACATATGGAACAAATCATTAATTTTTAATCAACAAATTGCATCACCCATTCCAACCTTTCTGTAATAAATAAAATCTAACTTAAAATATGAGTGTAAAAAAGAATGCTTCTTTGAAAGCCAAATAGTTACAGCTATCTCTGAATATACTAGCTAATTACACCCCCCCGAAAACACACACACACAATTCATGAAAAGCTGCAATTGGTAATCAATGATTTTATTTCCAAGTTATTCCACATTACTGAGAAGTTCTATTTGTTTTCCAGCTGTATTATAAAACAGTTTATATTTCAGATAAAATCATAACAGTAGTTAAAATGCATAGCCATTTTGGGTTCATTTTAAATGAGTGAGATTTTTCTCTTTTTTTTTTCTTGTTTTTCTTGTTCAATTACAGTTGTTCCCATTTGTTGGGGACTGCCCTGCCTGGTCCCAGGAAGCTGTAACCCCTTGTGACTTAGGCTGAGTGAAAAATTAAAAACCCCAAACCTGCCCGGAATCTCAGCAGGACTTCTGCCCCCACCTTTGTAAGTTGTTTACATCCTTTGATCTTTTCTGCCAGACTGTGAATCCACAAACTAAGTCTGTTTTCTCAATAAAAAGCTGCTTGGATATGGACACTAGGCGCTCCCCACGTGAGGAGTGGCCAAGTGGCACCCTTCAGGAGAGAGAAGTGGCTCTCCTCTCATGAAGAGTGGCCATTCTGTTCCAATTCTCCTACAGAACTTGGTTGCCTCTGTATATGTTATTAGCATGTTTTGACGAACATCCGCAGCTGAGATGAATACTGCTGGCCGGTGTCCTTTACACCTATTACTCCCTCTTCCTTATTCTCCCCCACCCTACCCACCCTCACCTCCCACATTCAATCTTCCCCCCACCTTTGTCTTTATCCATGGGTTCTTTATACATGTTCCATGACTAGACCCTTCTCCTTCTATCCCTTGTTACTCCCCTTCCCCCTCCCCTATGGTTACTGTCAGTTTCTTCTATACTTCCATGACTTTGGTTATATTCTGCTCCCTTGTTTGTTTTGTTGATTAGGTTTTACTTATAGGTGAGATCATATGGTATTTGTCTTTTACCACCTGGCTTATTTCACTGGGCTTAATGGTCTCCAGTTCCATCCATGCTGCATGAAATGTAAGAGCTCCTGCTTTCTTTCTGGGGCATAGAATTCCATTGTGTAAGTGTACCTCAATTTTTTATCTACTCATTTACTGATGGGCACTTAGGTTGTTTCCAGCACTTGGCTATTGTAAATCGTGCTTCTATGAACATTGGGGTGCATAGGTTCTTTTGAACTGGTGTTTCAGGATTCTTAAGGTATAGTCCCAGTAGTGAAATTACTGGGTCAAAAGGCAGTTCCATTTTTATTTTTTTGAGGCAATTCCATACTGTTTTCCACAGTGGCTAAGTGAGATTTTCAACCAAACTAAAGTAAAACAAACCAATTAGAAAGACAGCTAGGTAAACTGAATATCAGGAACACACAAGTGAAAATGTGGACCTTTAACATTGCCACAGCTTCCAGTTGTTCTCAAAAAGATCTACTGTCAGTTAGGCAAAAGTTAACCCTTTGAACAGATTAGTGTTTCTCAACCCTGAGTATCTCTTATTTTCTATCACCTGTGCAAATTAAAATAAATACAAATGACTAAATCCCATTATAAGTATCTTGTTTTAATTTATCTGCTGTAGGGACTAGGCCTTGGCATTTTAAAAAAAGTTTTATAAGTGGCTTTGATGTATAATTATGATTCAGAACACCTAGTTAGGTGTACTCACTGTGATTAAATTTCTATTTTTCCCATTATGTAGTAAGTAGCAAGTTGTATCTTCTATATCCCTTAATTCTGAAAATTATGTTACCATAATTATGTCACCAGTTAATTTATATGTTTCATGTGGGCTTTTTCAACATATTAGTAAAACAATATAAAATATTTTCTTAATGCTTCTCTAAAAATGTCACAAGGATGTTAACATTCTTAAGTATTCCTTTACGCTGTGTGCTTTGTTCTTTAGACTTTCCTCCTTGACAATCTTGTATTGTATTCTTCAAAATCAGAAAGATAGAGGCATAAAAGAGTTTTCATCAAATACATGTTTTTAGTGCTATATTGTATTATTAATTTTTTATAATACTCTTTGGAGGTTAGGGATAGGGCAGGAAGAGAGGGAATAATGAGCAGGAAGAGCTAGAAGAATATGGTAGAAAGTTATTTTATTGAATAAATAAATAAATTAGTAGATGGATGAATGGGCAGTAGGCCTGGATAGTGGGTCTGAGAGGAAAACTTTAGATTGTTGGAGCTTACAGATGTAGGAAGCTTATGGTAAATAAAATGTTGAGATCGATCTGTGCTTCTACATTGACATGAACTAGTGGAATTGGAAACCTCCTTTGTTAAGAAGCCCCTGGCACTGTGAAATGAGAAGTTAGAAAGGATATCATCTTAATGGTGGGTATTACTATGAAGGATAGTGATGAGCTAGAAACAGGGAGTGGGATACAGGTGCTGAAGTCCTTGAGGGAAATAAAGGAACGTACCATGTCATAGAACAGGAGTGTTCAGAGAGAGTAATATGAAGTATGACAAAGGCTTCAAAAGGAGGTGCCATTCACCAGTGGCCCAAAGAGGCACATTGCAGAGAGTGAGCAAAGCATCACTGTGTAACACATATAAAAATGGTTTGTTAATTGTAAAGAGCAAAACATGTATGTTATGTAGACATTTGCTAAGAAGCTCATATTTGTGCTAATGAAGTGAAATAAGTTTATTTCTTTATACACTGATGCAGATGATTCTTTAATTAAGAATACTAAAGATGGTAGCTATTTTAGAGACTTTAAAATTTTAATTAGAGAAAAGGTTTTCTCTGTTGTATGATATGAATAGTTAAAATTCACCTTTAATGTAAACTTGGAATGACAGTTTTCACAAGCCAAAATCTTCAGAGAAAGGGTATTTTACATAGGGAGGTATGATGAGAACAATGGTGCAAAGGCAAGTATGAATACAAGATCATGTATGAAGATTAATCATACAATCTTTGTAATTCTGAAGGTCAAACTCCAGACACAGAATCGTAAGAACAGCATTTATATGTGTAAGAAATAAAAGCTATAAACCAACATAGTATAAACCAGCATGGCTAAGTGGTGCCATTTCCATTACTTAAGTAGACATAATTTTCTAGATTGATAAAAGGTGAGATCAAAGAAAACTGTAGCGATTAGAGTTTTACAGTCCAATATATTTCTCACTATCTGCTTTGAGTTTTCTTTATCATGGCAAGGAGATGACACTGACATTTGTCTGTCAAAAACAGAGACCTTTTATTCAGCTGTTGACATAGGCTGCCAGCTCCTTGTACACCCCTGAAGTCCTGTTTCATGAGTTTACTGCCATCCCACTCAGCTTGAGGGCCCCTGTCCTATGGAAGCTGCATTTTTTCCCAAGGTTTTTGTACCTACCTGTGAAAATAGGAAAAATTCTTCTTTCCTCATTGAGGTATAGCAAGAATTACAGAAAAGAACAGATGATAATACTGCAGATCCTACTAGGTTATATTTATTACTTACTGTTGCCAGAAAAGAGTGATAAATTTGGGAAACAAAGCCAGTGCTCTTAATTCCAGAGCCTTCTCTAGCTCTAATCAGGCAGACTAGTTGCTTCTAAACCTCTTAACTAATGATTGATTGCTTCTCTGTGCCGTTGCTGTTCAGTGATGATCAAATGGAGTGAACCAATGTGTGAGTATTACCTCATGAGCATTGTTCAGTGTGATTTTACTCCCTACTGTGACCCAAAATATTATTACTATTATTTTTTAATTTAATGTTGTAGCCGTTATATTGGAACAGTATGAATATCGCATCCCCCTAAATTGGTGTGAATGTCAAGCAAGGCTAACGATACTGCACACACACCAAGAAGGTATGAAAAACATTATGTAAATAATTATATAATGAGGCTCTATGGAGAGAGCAGGGCAGCTCTCCAAACTTGTGTGAATATGTTTTGAAACAAAATGGAAAGGAGAGAGGTTGGGGTTTTTGATGGTTAGAGGATGGGGCCAGGCTGAAAATTACCACATGGGAAGGGGTTTGTGTGATTTGAAATGCTAACCAATGCCTAATGTGGGAGCATCTAGGCTGTTTTTTTTTTCAGATTACCCAGACATGGAGCATAAAGGGAAGAGGAAGATGTGAGGCTCTGAGGATGTTAGCAAACATTTATCACAACCAGACACTCACTTTCTACCTATATCAATGCAATCCCTTTTCACTATAATCTTTATCTTAATTGTTTATGCAATTAAAGTTGTTCCTGCTTTTTCTCCTTTTCTCCACTTCTACCCAGCTCCATCCTCCCTCCTCTCTAAGTCAATCTGCACATCACTGTCCCTATCCATGCATGAATGTTTATGGTTAATCCCTCTACCATCTTTCATCCAGTCTCTGCCACATGCCCCAGACACTGTCAGTCTGTTCTATGTATTTATGCTTCTGTTTCTATTCTGTTCATTAGTCTGTTATGTTTATTAAATTCCACATATAAGTGAAATTATGTGGTATTTGTCTTTCACCGACTGGCTTATTTTGCTTAGCATAGCATTCTCCAGGTTGTGGGGTCAATGGGCATGACCCTTCCCCCTCCTATGACTGAGGGCTGATCAGAAGACCACTGGTGCCCTGGCTGGCATAGCTTAGTGGATTGAGCGTGGGCTGCAAACCAAAGTGTCGCAGGTTCGATTCCCAGTCAGGGTACATGCCTGGGTTGCAGGCCATGACCCCCAGCAACCTCACATTGATGTTTCTCTCTCTCTCTCTCTCTCTTTGTCCCTCCCTTCCCTCTCTAAAAAAAATAGATAAAATAAAAAAAAAGAAGGCCACTGGCAAGAAGGAATGTATATTGTTTTGGCAATGCATGGTAACTCCTGCCTTATCTGATTTTGGGAGCGGCTTCTTGTCCTGTGACCACTCTTGACCTTTTTACACACCAACGTAACATAGTTTAGAGTCATGTATAGGATATGTGCTTCCTTTGTCGGAGACCCCTTATAATTTGCCTTAGACTGACTGGAGCAGGCATGGTCTCTCACACTGACCAGCTGCCATCAGTGCATTCCCCTATAATGTAATAAATGGCATGTCCACATCTGTTAGTTCTCTGAGTGATTTGTTTTGGAATATCACTAACACTTAAGCAGCTCCCTGTTTTGGGTTTGGGACTCCTGTACTATACAGGTCCATCCATCCTGTCACAAAATGTAAGAGTTTCTTCTTCTTTTCTGCTGTGTATTGTTCCATTGTATAAATAGAGTTTAATCCCCCAAATATACAAAGAACTAACACAACTCAACACTGGAATACAAACAACCCAATTAACAAATAGGTAAAGGACCTGAATATACACTTCTCTAAAGAGAACATCCAGATGGCCTGTAGACAAATAAAAAAGTGCTCAACATCATAAATCATCAGAGAGATGCAAATTAAAATCACAATGAGATATCACCTCATACCTGTCTGAATGGCTATATACTGTAAATCAAAAAAACAACAAGTGCTCATGAAGATGTGGAGAAAGGGGTACCTTTGTGCACTGGTGGTAGGAATGCAGTGTGGTTTGGCCACTGTGGAAAACAGTATGGAGCTTCCTTGAAAAATTAAAAATGAGTCTGCTTTTTAAGCCAGTGACTCCACTCCTGGGAATAGATCCTAATAATCCCCAAACACCAATACAGAAGTGTATTTGCACCCCTATTTTCATAGTAGCAGTATTAACGATAGACAAGATCTGGAAAAAGTGTAAGTGCCCATCAGTAGATGAGTGGATCAAAAAGCTGTGGTTCATTTATACAATATAATACTATACAGCAGTGAAAAAGAAGAAACTCTCACCATGATTTCTTGACTGTAGCCTAGTAACTGGATTTCTGTAGTGCTCCTGCATCTGAGATTAGGATTACACATAAACATTATATTGTTTGTCTAGACTAACCCTTAGGTTATAGGTCTCCTTGGCATGTATGTTTCTATTTGCAACTCCAGTGGAAGAATTATCCAAGTTTATGGTCTCATGGAAGGTATCAGTGGTGTGTGAGCAGGAGGGAGACAAAATAAAAAGAACATTAAAAGAAGATTTAAACTATGACAAAACTGAGGAAAATATAGTCTAGTACTTAGAAAGGGAGTAGTCTACTGACAAATTCTACAAGCCTTGCATAAGTCATATAATGGTGTATTTTGAAGAAAAAAGATGAATGTGAGTGAGACCATGTACAAGTAACCAAGAGCAAGTCTGGTTAGATTTTATCCCTGTTCAGAAAAACTAGATTTCCTTTTCCAACAATGATTTAGACTTCAAAGTCTTTCTGTATGAAATGATCAAATTAATATTAAAATAGGAAACAAACTCTCTCAATCCTGTATCATGTGGGAGCTTGAGCCTGAATAGTAAGAAACAAAAGTTGTCTGTCTATAATTAGCATATGCAAAGGGCAGTTCCATCCAGAGTATTCGGGAATGGAATGTACAGAATCATACCTTAAATTCTCTAGTTTAGCCCACCTTAGCCCTTTGGTGAGAGATGGCAGTAGGGAGCTAGAAGGAGAGGTAAATTGTGGAACAGTTGGTGAGGGGAACGTTTCAACTTTACAAAGGCCTTGAATAGAGAGCCCAGAAATAAACCAAAGCCTCTATGGTCAATTGATATTTGCAAAGGGGGCAGAAGTATAAAATGGTGTAAAAATAGTCTCTTCAACAAATGTTGTTGGGAGATATGGACAACTACATAAAAAATTAAACTCAATCACCAACTTACACCATACACAAAAATAAATTCAAGGTGGATAAAAGACTTAAACATAAGTTAGACACCATAAAAGTCTTAGAGGAAAACAGGCAGGAAAAGCTCAGATATTCCACATAGTAATATTTTCACTGACATGTGCCCTAGAGTAAGGGACATAAAGGAAAGAATAAACAAATAAACAAAACAAACAAGGGACAAAAAGGAAAGAATAAACAAAAAGAATGAACCATTTTTTCTGCATCGCTGAAGAAAACAGTATTAAAATAAAAAGAGAACCAACTGTAGGGGAAAACATATTTGCCAATGATACCTTGAACAAGGGTTTGATCTCCAAAATATATAAAAAACTCACATGACTCCACTCCAGGAAGACTAAAAACCCAATTAAAAATGGGCAAAAGACCTGAACAGACAGTTCTCCAAGAAAGAAATACAGTGGGCCCAGAGTCACATGAAAAGATGCTCACCATCACTAGCCATCAGAAAGTTGAAAATTAAAACCATAATGAGATACCACTTCACACCAGCCAGAATGGCCATCATAAACAAATCAACAAATAACCAGTGTTGGAGGGGATGTGGAGAAAAGAGAACCCTAGTGCACTGTTGGTGGGAATGCAGATTGGTGCAGCCACTGTGGAAAACAGTATGGAATTTTCTCAGAAAACTAATAACAAAACTGCCTTTTGGCCCAGAAATTCCACTGCTGGGTTTACACCCTAAGTATCCTGAAACACTAATTCAAAAGAACCTATGCACCCAAATGTTCATAGCAGCACAATTTACAATAGCCAAGTGCTGGAAGCAGCCTAAGTGCCCATCAGGAAATGAATGGATCAAAAAACTGTGGTACATTTTTTACAATGGAATTTTACACAGCAGCAAGAAAGAAGTAACTCCAACCCTTTGTGCCAGCATGGATGGAACTGGGGATCATTATGCTGTGAAATAAGCCAGGTGGTCAAAGACAAATACCATATGATCTCACCTTTAAGTGGAACCTAATCAACAAAAGAAAGAAGCAAGCAAAATATAACCAGAGACATTGAAATTAAGAACAAACTGACAGTAACCAGAGGGGAGGTGGGAGTGGATAATAAGGGGAAGGGGGTAGGGACTTCGGGAACAACTATAAAGACTACATGGACAAAACCAAGGGGTAGTGGAATCAGGGGAAGGAAGAGGGGGTAGCTAGGGTAGGGGGAGTGGTGGAGGGAAAATGCAGACTTGTACTTTACAACAATTAAGTAAAATTATATTACATATGGCATTCAATGTTTTTGGTTCCTTAATTCCTCTCCAAACTTTTATTGACTTGGATGCATATCAGGGAAGTCAAGGATATTAACATGGAACCTTAATGAAAATAGCTACAACAGTGAGAATCCATGAAATTTACTGAAAATTTATGTGAATTTGCTCTACTAATTTTGGTGGGAAAAACTGTCCTGCCAAGATTATGTATGAATTCCTAGAAGCATAACCACATGGGCTCACCTCTAGCTCTGCTTTCCTGGCCTATGAATTCTGGACCACACATGTCTTTCTCTATGTTATAACTTACAGGAAGAATATGAAATAATGTTCTTGAGTTTCTTATGACGCCATTTACTATAGGCCATTGCAGGTAGCTGTTGTTAGTGAAGTATCAGCAGAACTGAAATAATTAGAGGACAGAAATTGACACTTATGCTTTAAAAAAAAATCCTCACATTTGAATGTTGAGAGAGAGAGAGAGAGAGAGAGAGAGAAATCCTTCAGGGATTGAACCTGAAACCTAGGTATGTGTCCTGACCAGGGAGCCAAACCACAACCTTTTGGTTTATGGGATGAAGCTCCATCCAACTGAGCCACCCACCCAGGATGATACACATGGTTTTAAATATATTTCTATTCTACATTTTTCAGGCACTGATGTTTTTCACAAACTTTCTTTGTATTGTTTGTACTCTCTCTCCTTTCTTAGCTGATTTTCCTCATTTCTCTTTGCTCTCTCATACTGCAAAAAGCCCTGTCTTTTTTTTTTTTAGCTAAGCAACTTAATTATTTAGTTGTGTTGATATCTGCTTCCAAACACACTCTACAAACCTCATCTTTTACATTCACATTGTAATTTCAAGGTATGTTGTTAATAAAACAAGCTAATAACTTGAAAGGTATTTACAATTAATTCCCTTAGGAGCAGGAGCAACTGAAAGCAACTATGGTTGAAAAGACCATGTTTTAAAGGTGTCTTCTAGAAATAAACAAAAAAATACCTCATAAACTTTCCTTCTATAAGCTTTCAATTTCAAGTCCTTTTAAACATTTGATAGGCTTAGTAGAGCCTCTACCATAGCAAAATATCTGTACATTATCAACCTTCTCTTTCTTTCTATGATTTACACTAATATCTATGAATATAACCTATAAAACCATTGACTAAATCCATTTCAAATCAGAGTAATATATAGATTTTATTTTATAAAGAACAGTGATAAAACCATATTTAATATATTTACCTCAAGAAACTTAAGGAAAAAGTGCATTCTGAATGACATTCAAGAGATACATTTGGGAATGACAGGGAAAAACCTAAAATGAGGAAAAGCACACTCTACATATAGACTCTCTTCATATAAAAAAGAGAAAATTATTAGAAATTTATATTTTTACATGCACAACTGTTGACTTAAAGAGGAAATCAAAATTGAAATTCAAAACAAGGTAGAAAAATGGCAATAGTTTTATAACCTGACAATTTAAGGCATACAATCAAAATTGACTCAGGTGAAATCACAGGTAATAAGTTTTGACTCTGATAATTAATATATGTCAACATAAGTAATCAAAGAAAGAGAAGCAGCTTGGAAAGTGGCATGGTGAAGAATGCAAGCTGCATCACAATATCTATTCTCTCCTTTTTTCCAAAAATCAGTTTTTTTAAAAAAATTATTAAATGAAATATGTAAAAGTAAACAAACTAAATTTTAATTAAAGAGTTATGAAATGAGAGATTAAAGCTAAACCTGTAATAGGGAGACAAAAATAATTTGTACAGGTAAAAATATAAATAATTGATTTAAAAGACAGATAAAGTTTAAGTAGGTATATTCAAAATATTGTTCTTTGTTATAATAAAATATATGCAAAATTTTGCAATATTAAGAAGGGAAAATGCAAAACTCACAGACATATAATTTTACACAGAAAAAAATGGAGTATAACCATAAGTGACTGAAAATATGATAATGGGGGGGAGGGAGATGGTGGTGAGGTAGGTGGGAGCAGAGCTCACTTTTCCTTGCACATGGGTGAAATACTTAGCCAATCTACTAAAGAACAGAGCAAACAGTCAACAGTACTCCAGCATATATGAATATAGGGGACCAAAAATTGTACAGGACATTGAAAAACCAGATGGTAGGGAGAGTGCTTCAAGACAATAAGGTCTCTGGGACCAGCACAGGGACCAGGGTGGATGCAGCCTCAGGCCTGGTGCCTGCCAGGTCTGCCACAGGGTTCTTGGGACAGAGCTGGCTCAACAACAGCCTCCCCTGCCAAACGAGGTTTGAGCAACACCAGGAGAGACCTGGTTGCTTGAAATCGCAGAGAGGGGAATAAGGACTAAGTAAAAAACACACAGGGGCTGTGAGCACCCACGGAGTCTATGGACACTGGCTGGGGATAGTTGAAAGTAAGGCCTTCTCAGGCCCTGAGCCGGATAGTCCCTGGTCTGGTTGGAGAATTGGGCTGTGTGAGAGGCCAGGCCTCTGTATGGAGAGGCAGGCTTGAGCAGGAGGAATTTCTCAAAAAGAAAAAGTGAAAAAAGAGACACTTGGTGGCTGTTTAGGGAATTCTACAGCAGCAACTCTGGCCTCCTCCCTACCCAGCCACTCCACGCTCTCTAGAGGTGGCACAGAAGGCCCTGTGCACACTCTTGTAGCCTTGGGAAGAGTGTATGCCCAAACATGAGGCACCAGATGTGGCAAGGACAAGCGTGCAGGCCTGCAACCCAGGGAGAATGTGCTCTTTTCAGAAGGCCCAGAGCCCACACCTGAAGCTCCTGGAAGAGGTCCCCAAGCCAACAACCAAAGCCTTGGAGAGAGTGTGTGCCCAAACCAAAGGCTGCTGGGGAATGGGGCTGGAGGCTGACCTCAGATCAGGAAGGGACAATATTGAAATCAATCACCCCTCACCCTGTACAGCCAGGAAGAACAGCAAAACTGGCTTGGCCAGTTTGAAGCAAGCAGGAGGCTTCTTTTTTTTTAAGTAATTCTTTATTTTTTTTTATTTTTTTAAATCTTTAAACTCCTCCCTCTCTTTCCTTTCTTCTTGCTTTATTCCTTCTTCTTTCCTATCCCTTTTTATCTCTTCTTTCTTCTTCTTCTTTTTTTTTTTTGTAATTCCCACAGGTGAGACAAAAAAACCTGGAACTGTGAAAAGTTCAGGGATGGACCGAAAGAGGGGGCATCCCAACAGCTGAGACAGTGAAACAAATTTCACTTTGCTACTACAGAGAACTTGCAAGTTATTCCACATTTGTATTATTATTTTTTCATTATTTTTACATCTTTTATTTTATTAGTATTTTTGTATTCCTCTTCTATCTGATTAGTCTTCTTCACTTGGCTGGTTAAATTGCATTGTTTGACTGATTTCCCTTGGTTCTCTCTTTCACAGCATACTGTTATTTTACTGTTTTTCACTTCACCTGTGTTCCATTAGCACACTACTCTAGGTCCTATACTTCCTAATCTGGTTACCCAGATCACATAGATTCTGTCATATGATTGTTACTCCATTACTATTGTAAATAATAGCTGTTCCATACAATTGTAAATACTACACAGCACCACTCCCAGACCTTAGTCCACTTTCTGGTCTCCTGAACTCTATTACTGTTGTGGTCAACTTTATTCTCTCACACACTACACCTATTTTCTATCCTTTACTTTTACTTTACCCCAGAATCTGACCTCCCACAAGTTCACTGATTTCTAGATCCAATCCACAATCATTCCCCCCCACCCTCAACAAGAGTCTTATCTTCTTTCCACCCTTTCTAAAAAGTGGCTAGTTGGGCGAAATACCATGGTTAACACTATGTATATCCAAAGGATATCCTATCTCTTTTCTACTGGCTGGTACTATAAATATCATAGAATACACTCTTGCTGCCTTAAACTATTTTGCCTTCCTCCTCCAACTGATCACAAAAACGACTTTGTGGAAGCTGTGAACACCAGGATGCCTGCTGTAAGAAAAAAACCTACCAACAAAGGAACCACCAACAGATAACAACAGAAGAAGGTGAAGGAGGGAGTGGAAGCCACACTAACTCAACCCAGGACCTATCTGGAAATACAACTACATAATGGAGAAATTACCCAAAATAAACAAGTGAACAGGAACAAGAGAGAATCCTCAAAACCTTGTGCACACAGAAGAACCAGCTTCAACACAACCTGCCCTCACCAGCACAACAAAATACAAGAGGTGGTGGACAGAGTGACCCTCAGTTAACTAGCTGGTGGGAAGGACCAACCAAAGAAAACCCCAACAGCAATCAAAACCCAAACACATACAAACAGTGAACATAAACGACAGCCTGAGACGAGTGAGCTCGGGAGATCAAGGAGAAGGCACCACTGAATCTCACAGGCATTCTATCATAGAAGTTCACACCATAAATCCAGGGAGTCATATCGCATCAATTTAAGAAGCAGAAGCTCACAAGAAGAGTCTCACAAACAATGGAAGAAAACAATCCCCAAATGAAAGGAAAGGAGGAAACCTCAGAAAGAATGCTAAATGAAATAGAGGCAAGTCAACTATCAGATATTGGGTACAAAGCAATGGTTATAAGAAAGCTCAATGACCTCACAGAGAATTACCAGAAACTATAGGGAAACTACAATGAACTCACTACAAATTGTATCAACATGAAAAAGGAAATAGAAACTATTAACAAGGGCCAAGAGGAAACAAAGAATACAATTTCTGAACTGAAGAACACAGTAGAAGGAATGAAAAGCAAGCTCAATGAAGCAGAGGATCAGATCAGTGAGCTAGAGGGCAAGGTAAAAAAAAAAAAAAAAAACACCCAGAAAGAGCAAGAAAAGGGAAAGAACCTCACAAAGAATGAAGAGGGGTTAAGGAAAATTCAAGACAACATGAAACATAATAATACATGTATAACAGGGAAAGCAGAAGGAGAAGAAGAAGAGCAAGGGATAGAAAACCTGTTTCAAAAAGTAATGATGGAAAACTTCCCTAATTTGATGAGAGAAAAGTCACACAAATCCAGGAAACACAGAGACTCCCAATCAAGAGCAACCCAAAGAGGCCCACTTCAAGACACATCAGAATAAAAATGGCAAAATTACAAGATAAAGAGAATCTTAAAAGCAGCAAGGAAGAAACAGGAAGTAACATACAAGGGAGCCCTGATAAGGTTAGCAGCTGACTTCTCAATGAAAATGCTCCAACCAGAAGACAATGACAAGAAATATTCCAAGTAATGAAAACCACAGGCTGGAACCAAGACTACCTATTCAGCAAGGCTCTCAATTAAAATGGAAGGCCAAATAAGGTCTAGTCAGACAAAAGAAGTCTAAAAGAATATACCTCTTCCAGACCAGCTCTGCAGGAGATGCTATAGGCTTTGCTTTAAGAACAGGAAGAAAAATGATGAAAGAGAGAAGAACAGAGGTATGAAAAAATGACAATGAATAAGTAGCTATAAATTATAACCTTAAACATAAAAGGGTTAAAGGCCCCACTCAAAAGACACAGACTAGAAGGATGCATAAGAAAACATGACCCATACATATGCTGCCTACAGGAAACCCACTTCAGAACAAAAGACCTACACAGACTGAAGGTGAAGGGCTGCAAACAAATATTCCAAGAAATAGACAGGAAAAAAAAGCAAGGGTAGCAATACTCATATCAGACAAAATAGACTTCCAAAAAAGGCCCATAAAGAGAGACCCAGAAGGTCATTTCATAATACTCAAGGGAAGAATCCACCAAGAAGACATAAACATTGTAAATATATATACACCCAACTTAGGAGCACCCAAATACATAAAGAAAATCTTGGAGGACTTCAAGAAAGACATTGACAGCAACACAATTATAGTAGGGGGCTTTAACACTCCATTGTCAAAAATGGATAGACCTTCCAAACAAAATATCAACAAAGACACCGAGACATTGGACAATATTATAGATAGAATGGATTTAACTGATATACAAAGAGTCTTTCATCCCAAAGAAGCTAAATATACATTCTTTTCATATGCACATGGAACAGTTTCAAAGATAGACCACATGATAAGACACAAAACAAGCCTCAACAAATTCAAGAAAATTGAAATCATGCCAACCATTTTCTCTGACCACAAGAGACTGAAACTAGAAGCCAACCTCAAGGAAAAAAACCCAAAACATTCAGAATCATGGAGATTGAATAGCATGCTATTAAACAATGAATGGGTCAAGAATGAGATTAGAGAAGAAATCAAAAAGTTTCTGGAAATAAATGGAAATGAACTCACAACAACCCAAAATTTATGGGACACAGTGAAGGCAGTCCTGAGAGGGAAGTTCATCGCAATGTAGGCCTACCTAAAAAAGATAGAAATATTTCAAACAAACAGCATAACTCTATGCCTACAAGATCTTAAGAAACAACAACAAAGACAGCCTAGAGCAAGTAGAAGGAAGGAAATAACCAAGATCTGAGAAGAATTAAATGACATAGAGACTAAAAGCACAATTCTAAGGATCAATAAATCCAGGAGCTGGTTCTTTGAAAAGATAAACAAAATCAACAAGCTTTTTAGCAGACTCATCAAGAACAAAGAGAGAGGACCCAAGTAAACACAATCTGAAATGAAAAGGGAGAGATTACAACTGATACCACACATATACAAAGCATTGCAAGAAATTACTATGAAGAATTATATGCCAAGAAATTTAAAAACCTAGGTGAAATAGACAAATTTCTAGAAAAATATAATCTTCCAAAACTCAGTGAAGAAGAAGAAGATAGCTTGAACAGCCTAATAACATTTGATGAAATTGAAACAGTAATTAAAAAGCTTCCTATGCACAAAAGCCCTGGACCAGGCAGTTTCACAGGAGAATTTTACAAGGCATTTAAGGGAGATCCAAACTCCATCTTCCACAGATTATTTTTAAAAGTTCAAGAAGACACAAGACTCCCAAATTCTCTTTATGAAGCCAACACCATCCTAATACCAAAAACAGGTAAAGATGTAACAAAGAAAGAAAACTTCAGGCCAATACCACTGATGAACATAGATGCTAAAATTCTCAACAGAATATTGGCAAACTTCATCCAGCAATACACTAAAAAGATCATACATCATGACCAACTGGGATTCACCCCAGGGATGCAAGGATGGTACAATATTTGCAGATCAATAAATATAATACGCCACATAAACAAAACAGACAAAAATCACATGATTTTATCAATGATGCTGAAAAAGCATTTGATAAGGTACAGCACCCATTCATGATACAGCACCCACTCAGCAAGATGGGAATAGAGGGAGCATTCCTCAACATAATAAAGGCCATATATGAGAGACCTACAGCCAACATCATACTCAATACACAAAAACTTAGAGTTTTCCCACTAAGATCAGGAAGAATACAAGGTTGTCCACTCCTATTCAGCATAGTACTGGAAGCCCTAGTCACAGCAATCTGACAAGAAAAAGAAATAAAAGGCATTCAGATTGGAAAGGAAGAAACAAAACTGTCACTGTTTGCAGATGACATGATAGTGAACATAGAAAATCCTATAGACTCCACCAAAAAGCTACTTGACCTAGTAAGTGAATTTGGCAATACAGCCAGTTACAAAGTCAATACTCAGAATTCGAAGGCATTTTTTGTACACCAACAATGAAACATCAGAAATAGAAATCAGGAAAAAAAATCCCATTTGATATGGCAACAAGAAAAAATAAAATACCTAGGAATTAACCAAACCAAAGAGGTAAAAGACCTGTACTCAGAAAACTATACAACACTGAAGAAAGAAATTAAGGAAGACACAAACAGAAGCATATACTGTGTTCATGTACCAGAAGAATTAACATAACCAAAATGGCCATACTACCCAAAGTGATTTATAGACTCAGTACAAACCTTATTAAAGTACCCATGACATATTTTACAGATATATAACAAACAAACATTTCAGACATGTATATGGAACTATAAATGACCCTAAATAGATGCAGCAATTTTGAAAAAGAAGAACAAAGCAGGAGGGATCACAATACCTGATATCAAACTGTATTACAAGGCCACTGTAATCAAAACACCCTGGTACTGGCATAAAAACAGGTGCATAGACCAGTGGGGAAGAACAGAGAGCCCAGGAAGAAACGAAAGTCTCTATGGTCAATTAATATTTGACAAAGGGGGAAGAAGCCTAAAATGGAGCAAAAGTAGTCTGTTCAACAAATGGTGTTGGGAGATCTGGACAACTACATGAAAAGAAATGAAACTCGATCACCAACTTAGACCATACACAAAAATAAATTCAAGATAGATAAAAGACTTAAACATAAGTCATGACACCATAATAGTCCTAGAGGAGGACATAGGTAGGAAAGTCTCAGATATTCTACACAGTAGTATTTTCACTGACATGTGCCCTAGAGCAAGGGACATAAAGGAAAGACTAAACAAATGAGGCTACATCAAATTAAGAAGCTTTTCTATGGTTAAAGTAAACAGCATTAAAATTAAGAGAGTCAACTGTATGGCAAAACATATTTGCCAATGACACCCCGGACAAGGGTATGATCTCCAAAATATATAAAGAACTCACACGACTCCACTCCAGGAAGACAAAAAACCCAATTATAAAATGGACAAAAACCTTGAACAGATACTTCTCCCCGGAGGACATACAGAGGGCCCAGAGACACATGAAAAGATGCTCAGCATCACTAGCCATCAGAGAGATACAAATTAAAACCATAATAAGATACCACCTCACACCTGTCAGAATGGCCAACATAAACAAATCAACAAACAAGTGTTGGAGAGGATGCAGAGAAAAGGAAATCCTAGTGTACTGTTGGTGGGATTGTAGACTGGTGTAGTCACTGTGAAAAACAGTATTCAGTTTCCTTAGAAAACTAAAAATTGATCTGCCTTTTGACCCAGCAATTCCACTGCTAGGATTATATCCTAAGAACCCTGAAACACCAATCCAAAAGAACCTATGCACCCCAATGTTCATAGTGGCACAATTTACAATAGCCAAGTGCTGGAAGCAACCTAAGTGCCTATGAAAAAACTATGGTACCTTTACACAGTAGGATACTTTGCAGCACAGAGAAAGAAGGAGTTCCTACCCTTTGCAACAACATGGATGGAACTGGAGAGCATTATGCTAAGTGAAATAAGCCACACAGTGAGGGACAAATACCATATGATATCTCCCTTAACTGGAACATAATCAACAAAATAAAAAAAAACAAACAAAATATAACTGAAGTCATTGAAATTAAGAACAACCTAACAATAGCCAGAGGGGAGCAGGGAGGGGACAGTGGGAAGAAGGGTTTTCAGGAACTACTATAAAGGACACATGGACAAAACCAAGGGGGAGGGTGGAACCAAGGGAGGGAGGTTGGTTTGGAGGGAGTGGGGAGGAAATATGGACAACTATAATTTAACAACAATAAAATAATTTAAATTAAGGAAAGAAAATATGATAATATACTTTTAAAACTTGATAAGTGATTAATTTTCTAGGCCACTATAATATATCAAAATAGACTCAAGAACTGGTACAAAGTCTTAATTTGAAATATTACTTCAAAAATGTTGCCATAAAAATCTGGGCTCCAATTCTTTAGGACAAATTTTGTTTAATCAATAAACAGATCAGCCCTGGCTATTGTTGCTCAGTAGACTGAGTGCAGGCCTACGAACCAAAAGGTCGCTGGTTTGATTCCCCATCAGGGCACATGCCTGAGATGTGAGCCAGGTCCCCAGTAAGGGGTGTGGGAGAGGCAACCACACATTTCTGTTTCTCTCCCTCTCATCGTCCCTCCCTTCCTCTCTCTCTAAAAATAAATACGTTTAAGAATGTATAATATATGTTCTTAAAAAAGGAAAAATGTTATTTCCATTTAAAAATACTCAGGCACTAATTTAAAACAAAATATAATCAAATTGTAATATTGGAAAATTGTAATGGTGGGAAATTTTAACCCACCCCACAATTCTTTTGACATTTTTTTCCCTAAGTGCTGACTCTGACTAATATGTAGCTTGCAGTTAAACAGCTTGTTTGTATAAGAATCCTAAGAACTAACTTCAAATAATACAGGTTCCAAACTTCAGGCATCCCAGCTTTGGGAGCCAGAGTGACATAAAGCCAGAAAGATGTGAGGCCAGGATCACTAAACCAGGATGATGCACATGGGACCATCACTTCCCTTATCAAAATGGACTGTATTCATCTGCACATAGAGAACCTTTTAATCCCCTCTCTTGATTTTTTGTTCTGTTCCCTTCTCCCTCCTTATAAAAACCTCTGCCTCCTCTGAGAGGTGAAATTGGGCTTTGAGACAAGAGTCCCCCATCTTCTTAGGAAGATGGACTTTGGGATGAGACCTCATCTTCCAGGTTGCCAGCACCTGAATAAATCAGTCTTTTGTATCAGAACCTGACTCTTGAGTATTGCTTCTCATAGTTACAGGCAGCCAAACCTGCATTTGGTTACAATATCATTAAATTGAAGTTTTATTATTACATTAAAGCAATGCTTTTTGAGAAATCACATTTGTTTCAATATTATGAGACTAGCTTAATTATATAATATTTATTTTCAAGTTTTGAACTAAATGAACTCATCTCTAGGTGCTAAATTTCAAGCTTACACTTGTGGAAATCTTTGAAGTATGGTGTTATTATGCCAGTTTCCACCTCCAGCACCCTGACTGGTAGTCAATATCTCTTCAAGGATTAATAATTCCAGTTTAGGGCTCATTCAACTGTATTTCATGTGTACATAGTGGAAGCCACTTACTGCTTTCCGAGACTTAATTTTCAGTTCTATGTTCATTATCAGATACACTTTTAAAAGTATTTGTTATCTCTTGGCAAATGATTTTCTATGGACTATCTAAAAGAGATCTTAGAAATCATCTAATTAAATATCTTTATTTTATTAAACAAAAAATGTGGCTTCAATTTTATTTCCAGGCTTAAAAAGTTTTGACTCAGATGACTAAACTATATATATATAATGATTAAATAAAGAGAAGCAGTTAGGGAAGTGGTATGGTGGAGCATACTAGTTGTGTCTCAGTATTGGTTCTCTCCTTTTTTTCCAGTAATGATAAATCCCTAATTCTTCCAGAGCATAAGTTTTCATAGAATAAAGTCTCCTATCTCCAGCATCTATATAGCTAAATGTGACTATATAATACCAGCAGAGGGTGGTTTGTGTGGCTTCCAAGAATTTTCTTTAAAGGGTATATTTTATCTTCCCTTCCTCCTCCTTCTAATTGGCTGAAATACAGCCATAATAGTTGGAATTGTAGCAAGCATCCTATACTGTGAGGTGTTGGGATTGGAAGCCATACATAGCAGAGGAACAAAAGACAAGGAAAAGGAAAACAGATTCCTGGCCCAGGGCTTTGCCAATCAGTTCTGCAGCAACTACTTCTGTCAAAAAGAAACAGAGCCAGCCTTTTGTTAAAGGCTATAAAACAGATTTTATTCAGGCTATTGCAGTAATTCAGGAGACTTCAATAAAAATTGAAATCAATTCTAATCTGGTAAGAAATGACTAGAGTTTTAAAGGAAGGATGAGGAATTAGAGGCAAGGAATGAGGTTGTCTCGAGCAGAATCAGGAATAGTGGAAAAATTACAGAAGTTGGGGGTGAAGTGGTTGATTTTGAGAACTTTTAGGTAAGGTAGATGTTGGTTTAAGGTATCTTTTTGCAGTTTTCATTGGAACAAACAGTTAGTTTTTTGGCAGCCTTCAGCTTTTCCAGGAACTTAACAGATCTGGCTTAGCACAGGGACAAAACCTTGAGCTGCTTTGACATCATGGTAGTTTTTGTTCAAGTTTGTAGCACTGAGGTTTTGTGACATGTTTTTTTTTTCCTAGTTGAGAAGAGGGTCAGAGGAGCTTCACTAAAATTTTGTCAAAGAGAGAGTCTGTTACCTCCAGACTTTGAATATGAAAATGAAATTAATTTCAAAGTTCTTTAACACTATCTCATGTTTGTTGGTCTTAAATAGTATTATTTGTAATGAATGCAGTTTATTTTTTTGCAATAGATTATATTAAACATTGATGATGGGTTGTATAATGGCAAGTATCAAGTAGAGAGCTAGTGTTTGATGCTGAAGCTTAGGAAATGAGTCAGGACTAGGGAGAATTAACACAGATAGTATTGACAAATCTATGAGAGTTTCATAGGATAAGGGATAAGGGTAAGAATGACTTCTCAGAAAAGGATAAAAATGATTGCAGAAGAGAGAAAAGCCAAAGATAAATCTAGAGGCATGCCTACTTTTGGTCACATATCTTGAATTGACTTACCAAGATTAGTGATAGGTTTACATTGCTTCATTTATTTATTTACTTTTCTCCTCAGCTTTATTGAGTTAACTGACAATTAAAACTTACATATATTTAGCCCTGGCTAGGTGGTTCAGTTGGTTGGATCATTGTCCCATACATCAAAAGTTTGTGAGTTCAGTCCCTGGTCAGAACACATACCTAGGTTGTGGGTTTTATCCCTGGTTGGGGCCCATGTAGGAGGCAACTGACCTATGTTTCTCACATTGATATTTCTCTCTATATTCCTTTCTCTCCTTTTTCTTTAAAATCAATAAATATATCCTTCTGGTGTGGCTTTTATAACTGATAATTTTATGTGTGTAGAGTGAAATAATCACAAAAAGCTAATTAACATATGTATATCTCACAGTTTTCGTTTTTCTTTTTTTTTGTAGGGAGAGCACTTAAGATTAACACCCTTAGAGAATTTCAAGTATACGATACAGAAATGTTAGCTATAGTCATGTTGTTGTACATTAGATCTCCAGAACTTACTCATCTTGCATAACTGAAACTTTGCATTCTTAAACAACATCTCCCATGCCCA
The DNA here is from genome assembly GCF_004126475.2 of Phyllostomus discolor. Classification (NCBI taxonomy): domain Eukaryota; kingdom Metazoa; phylum Chordata; class Mammalia; order Chiroptera; family Phyllostomidae; genus Phyllostomus; species Phyllostomus discolor. The sequence continues at coordinate 116,132,220 of NC_040907.2, forward strand.
TTTCCTTCCCCTCTGCCCTGGGCCACCATCATTTTATGCTCTACTTCTATAAAATTTTCATCTCTCAGAAGAGAACTATTTTACATGTAAAAGATGTAGATAAAGTCTGATAAACACATTTAAATTGGAGAATACTATGTCTTATTTTCTTATCAAACCAATACTTCATACTTTTAGATGGAGAGCTTACTTCTTCTTGTTTTCATTTCCCCCATTGTTATATAACTTGAAGATTTTTTTTTTAAATATTTTATTTATTTATTTATTTTTTAGAGAGGGAAGGGAGGGAGGTAGAGAGAGAGAGAGAAACATCAATGTGCGGTTGCTGGGGGTCATGGCCTGCAACCCAGGCATGTACCCTGACTTGGAATCGAACCTGCGACACTTTGATTCGCAGCCTGCGCTCAATCCACTGAGCTATGCCAGCCAGGGCTGAAGATTCTTTAAAGACTCTGGTTGCTGTGAAACATACTATTTTTTGTGGTTATTTTCATTTCTCACTCCTTCTAATCACTGTCTTCCATCTATATCATCCACTTGTGCTTATGTGAAAAATGATATTTCAAAAGATAAACTAGTTTTTATTGCAATAACAAAAAACTCATAATTTGAAAATCCTTTGTATTAATGTGCCAGACTACTCAAAGATGAAGCTTTATTCTAATATTATTTTGTGTATTTCTCTCAAATATCATACTAATTTTATCTTTTATGTGCATTATTGCAGTGAATGAATTTAATAATATTCAGACAATTAACCTAAGGTTAGCAATATAGGGAGAACAAAGTACAAAATATTGTCTTAATTGAAACATATATCTTTATATGAACTCCCTCCAAGAAAATAAGTAGTAATAAGAGCAGATATTGAGAAGTCTTGGAAGAAAAGTAACAAGTACACAAACTCTATAGCAGTAGGGTTAACACCTTTTCTAACATTCTTAATTCTTGATGATTTGTTGATTTCTACAGTGTTCAAAGTACCGCCTCTACTTCAGAGTTAAAACACGACCAACTTGTTAAATTCAAAGAATGTAATCATCAACCTAGTGAGCAAAATTTGGTACTCTTGTCTATCATTGTCCCCTTACCTGCCTCACAGGGTGTCTAAAGAGGTACACTGAGGAATAAACTAATTTGTAAACATTAAATTTAGGGAAGGGAAATTGTTCATATGGCTATTGGGCTATTGTCAATAATCCTAAATGTTTATATTCAGTTTAGTTAAATCCAGTATAATCCAATTCAATCCAACCCAATCTAATTAAATCCATAACTTTTGGGTATCAACAACATGCTAAAACTATGCTAGATTCTAGAGATACAAAGTCACTCAAGATAAGATCCCTGTATCTGAGTACAATAAAAAGGAACACAAGTAAATACATGGCTGCAAATCATTGCAATTAGTACTGGCTACAGGATAACAAAGAATCAAACACAGCAAGCCATTGGCAGGTTTATAGAGAGAATGTGAATTAGGGAAGAGTATAACTGAAGAAATAATGCTTATATTGAGTAAAAATATGTACACAAATAGTGTTAACAGGATAGAAGGTGGTAAATAAGGGAAATATGTGGGGGCATAAAAGATAATGTGATATTTAGAAAAGTTATAAATGTTAAGGACAGGTTAAACAGATATATATTATATATCTGTCTTCCATATACATATGAAAGACGGGTAAGAGAAGATGTTAAAAAAAAGTAGAGAGCCAGATCATTTATTCTGTGATAAAAATTTACCTTAACATACATACAACAAAGGATTTTAAGTAAGAGAGTAACAATTGAGATTTGTGATTTACAAATATGGTCCTTTCAGGGTTTTTAGGGTATAGTGCCAGTAGTGGAATTGCTGGGTCAAAAGGCAGTTCCATTTTTAGTTTTCTGAGGAAATTCCATACTGTTTTCCAATGTGGGTGAACCAGTCTGCATTCTCACCAACAGTGTACTAGGGTTCCTTTTTCTCCACATCCTCTCCAACATGTGTTGTTTGTTGATTTGTTTATGATGGCCATTCTCATCGGTGTGAAGTGGTATAGCCAGATGGTGAAAGACAAATACCATATGATCTCACATATAAGTGGAACATAATCAACAAAACAAATAAACAAGCAAAATATTACCAGAGACGTTGAAATTAAGAACCAACTTACAGTAACCAGAAGGGAGGTGGGAAGGGATAATGGAGGGGGGGAAGGGGCAGGATTTTCAGGAACATGTATAAAGGACACATGGACAAAACCAAAGGGGGTTAGGATCAAGGGTGGGAAGTGGGGATAACTGGAGTGGGGTTAGTGATGGGGGGGATGGAAACAACTGTATTTGAACAACAATAAAATGATAAAAGTATATAGTCCTGACACCCTTGCAGAATGAAGTAGACAGTGGAAGAGATGAAGGTATGTGGAAGGAGTAGGAAAGAAGTTTAAGATGCTATCATTGGCTATACCTAAAACCTAAAGAGGAGACTGATATTATCATACACGTTCTCAAAGAATAAATATTTGAATTCATGTTATGGTAAAAGGAATGGAGAAAAAAAAAGATTTGAGACACAGTGAAGAAGCAGATTAAGAGAATTGATAACTGACGGGGTTGTGGAAAATGAGAGAGAGGCAAATGTGTAGGATGATACTACTTTGTGTTGGATCAAACACAATATTCATTTTATTATAGAATGCAAAAGGGTGAGCATTGGTCTTTGGAGAATAAAGAATACAGAAGTGTAAGAAACTCACAGGTACCATAGTTTCCCCCTCTGAGCCCCTTACAGCATCCTAGATAAAAAGACTAAAGCCATAAACTAAAAATAAAGTTGAGGAAGTATTGTATAAGGTAATTCATGTTGGATTATATTGTGCCCAGTGTTCTCTAAATTTTTACAAAGGCATATGATAAATCATGGGATTGTTTAATATAGTTGAGATGGTTATAGTTTCTAATACATACCTCATGGTTGACATAAATAAATAAATTTTATTGCAAGAAATTTAACTTTCATACTTATTAGCTTTTACACACAAATACAAACTTGAAACATTATATTCATGGCATGTGAATTTGCTCTTTTAATGATATATTATTAAGTTCTTGGCACATGTAAATGACTGATAATATTTTAAATATAAACATCATAATGAGGATTTATGGGGAGATGTATAGGTATTTATATTTAGGCACCAGTGCTAGAGGATTTCTCAATGGAATCTGGCAACATATGTTTCTTAGGTCAGCTTATCAGATTTTGAAGTGGAATTGTATGCAGTAAGTTTATTGGGTAGTGCTTTGGGAACAATACCTGTGAGGGACTGAAGGAGGGAAGGCTGGGCAGGGGAAGAAGTAGGGCTGTGATGCAGTCTCAAGAAAATCTCCAGCTGATTCCACAAGAGCTTTAGAGTTCATCAAAACTTTGTAGTTGTCCTGAATTGAGGAAATGGGTATGGGCTGCCTGGGGAGGGATTAACCTTGATTGAGGCTTCTTTTGTCCATGGGTAATCCCTGGAAGAAACTGAGCTGTGAGCCATATGAAACCAACACTATTGACAGCTAGAGGAATGAATGTCTTGGTCCAAAAGTGGGGATCTCTGGGGGCAAACTATGACACTCATAACATTCCATTCTTTGTGCCACTTGGTTCCACTTATGTTATACATGTTCATTCCAAGTGGGAACAGATATTCTGAGGAAACATAAAAGAAGTTTAGTGGAATGAACTACAGTCCCCATTATTGTAGCTGGTCTTAGATATGTAACTAATATTCATCTTTTATTTCCTCTACATATTCCTTTCATCATTGGCAATGAAGTTCTGGTGGTTTAGGAGGCTTATCTATTTGTTTAACCCAGACCTTCATTCTTCTGATGTCCTGGGTGCAATAATCTTATTAAACTACTGTATTTGTCTATTCACCAAGATTAGGCAAGGGAGAACCAAGAGATGGTCCAATGGACTGCCTAATTGCCAAATGAATTCTTCCCTTCCACAGTGTGTATAAAAATGAATAGTTCCTCTTAATTATCAGGGTCAGTTACATCTGCCAGGATGGTCATTTTCCTGTCCTGCTGGTCTCTTGGCAAAAGGACCCTGAAGTTGTGTTATCTGTAGCTTAAAGTTTATGAGATTTTACTGTGTCCTTGGTGGAGGCATTTATCTTCTAGAATACAGAACCTCCGGAATACATAACCTAGAGTTGGAGGACAGAAAACACATATTCTGTAGGTAAATCTACAGGACTCATATTAAGTACTACCCATAGTCCTCAATTCTGGCACCCATGTATTTTGCTTTTAGGGTAAAGAGCATCACTTAATAGTTGTTAATTGAGGCTGCATTTTGTATCCTGTTAGATGTTTTCTTATACTCACATGTTACCTGCTCCAAGATGTCCCCTCAGCTGGGTCTTCTAAAGATTATATCCTTGCTCAAATCAAACATCATTTTTCGGTGGTGAAGCACATGATAGAAAAACCTGACTCATCCATTCCATGATGATTCAAATTAACATACTCCCATTAATTGTATTAGAGTCCCCTTCTGATTGCATAGGGCTTCACAGTGTTTATTTCATTCCATTATTTAGGTATTTATACGCCAGTTTCTCAGTATATTGTAAAATAAGTGACCATAGCAACCACAGTCATATATCCCTTCACAATGGTTTAACACAATGTTTGGTGTTTATTTTCTCACTAAATATTTACTTAGCACCTATCTGTCACCTACTACTTTATATGGTGAACAAGTAAGAGATGCTCACCCACAGAATTTTCAACTTTAAGGGAAAAAATAACCAAATAATATTTACCAAAGTGGGAAAAAGAAACATTTTTTTACCACCTGCTACATGATAAGAATGACTTTTAGGGGTTTATATGCATGGCACATACTTCTTAAAAGCAACTTATGTGTTTGGTATTATTACCTTCTTTTTATAAGGAAAACTAAAAGTTTTTTTTTTTAGCTAAACAAAGCCCAGAAGTCATGGAACTCATTAATACTAAACTCTCAGGCAGAGACAACTCACAGGTCCAATCAACTCCATGCAACCTCCACTCACATCACCTCTCTGAGGAGGAGTACAGCTCTACATTCATAAAATCCAAGGACTTTGTATCGGTCCACAGCCTAGGGTGAATGAAGCTAGTCTGCACCTTTACAAAGAATTGCTCTCACTTTGGGAGTGAGCTTACTGGCTCTATTAGTGACTCTTTTCAGAGGGTAGGAGGCAAGCAGCTTTAACTTGTTTGCTCAAAGTACAAGAGCGAACTACCTTGTTCTTGCTTTTACTGTCCTGGGCTGCCTAATTGTTGAGTTCTTATTATTTGGTTTTCCCTGTAATTGAATTAGATTTGGGATGAAAACCATTTGACAGATTTGGTTTAATGCAATGCTAGGATATAGAGCTTAGATGAAAAGAAGCTCTGGAGTTCAGACTAGTTTAGTAAAGTTCTAAACTGCAGTTTGGGGTCAAAGCCAAATAAGTAATACACTGTCCCTTTGCTTTTTATTTGTTTGTTTCTATGCATATTTTTTTCCTTGGAGACTTAAAGAGAGAAACCTGATATGTTAAAGAAGGTTTTGGATATTTCAGGAACTGTTTTTCAAAAACATTACATCATCACTACAGTTTTTACATTTGAAAATTGTCCCAATGTCACTTTTATGATTTGAAATAATGTACTTATTTTAAAACAGCATTATATTAAAGTATAATTTACTTACAGTAAAATGTACAAATTTTATATGAACAGGCTTATCATTTTTTCACACATTTTCACCCATATGATCTCCTTTTAGATCAAGATATAAATAATTTCAAATATTTAATAAACTTTTAGGTCTCTTTCCAATAATTTCTCTCTACTCCTAATGACAAGCCATCATTCATAATTTTATCCCCATATATTAGTTTTGCCTGTTTTAAGTTTTATGTAAGTGATATTTCTTTGTTACATTATTCTTTCGCATCTGGCTTCTTACATTCAACATGTTTTTGAAATAATTCATGTTACATGTATCAAGAATCCATAGAGTATTGACAGTGTTCAATGGTTAATAGGGCTAAAATATTATCTAGAAATAAATGTAAAACACCTATATATTGAAATGTAAAAACTCTAGTAACATCTAAAATCTCTGTACTGTAAATAAAACAAATATTGAGTGAAATTAATTATGGATTGCAAAACTCAATATTGTTAAGGTGTCAATCCTTCGTAACTTTTCATATACTAATTCAAACTTTGAGCATAATTTTTAAAAGATATAGCTAAATCTAAAATTTATAGAATTCAAATAACCTAGATAAACAAAAAAAAACTTAAATAAGAACTTTTGTAGACAACTTACTCTAACGATTACCCAGATTTAAAATGTTAATATGTTAAGATAGTGTGGTATTATTATAAGGATAGATATGTCCAAAAATATTACATTATATAAGAATAAAAATATATATTATGTATGTTATACTGTTATTTTCCCTGTTAATATGAAGAATTACATTGGTGGATTTTTAAATATTATACCAACTTTTCATTTCTTGAATCAATTCCATTTGATGGTGACATATTGCCATATTGCCACCTTAGGGTTATTATTAGGGTTACCCTTAGTTGTCATTTGTACTTTAAAATCAAGGCTAAAACAATCGATTTGGCAAATATCTCCTCTTCCAAAAAATAATCTAGAAGATATTGTATAAGGTTGATTGTATTTTTCTTTAATAGTTTAAAGTGATAATTCACATGGAAGATTTACTCTTTTTATTTGTTCATTGGTGTGTATATGTGAAGATTTTAAATTACAGATTACATTTATTTTATAAATATAGGACTATTAAAACATTATTTTTTCTGTGTTGATTGTGAAAACATTTTTCTGTCTAGAAATTAGTTTGTTTAACCTAAATTTTCAAATTTATTGTCATAAACTGGTTTACATAATACTCTTTATCATTTTAATGTCTTTAGAATCTACAGTGAAGTTGCTTCTTTCACTTCTGATATTTATAATACAGGCTTTTTTGTTCTTCATTTTCTTAATTAGATTTGCCTGAGGCTTATAGATACTGTTGCTTTTCTTAAATAACTAATTTTTGGTTTTGTTGATTCTCTATATAGGTTTTTTCCTCTTTGTCTTCATTTCTGTGATATGGTTTATAGCGTTCTTTCATGTGTGTAAATTTTTCTTCTTATTTTTCTGTACATTTTGATGACTTTTGTTACAGTGCTGCAGAGCACAGGATTGATTGTAACTAATATTATTTTATTAGAAAATTCAGTGAAAGTTTTCTTCCTCAATACTTGTGAAATCATTTTATTTATTTTGCATTTAATGTAAAAATTGTCTGCATATAAAATTGCAACTTTCCCCATTCAATAATTTCTCTCACTATTTATTGTGTTCTTTGACTTTAGATCAATGAAGTTTATTTTTTTAATTTTTAAAAAATATTTTTTGCATATATGTTATTTATTCTGGTTGATGCCCATCTTTCTTTTTTTTCCTGTATGAATTTCTTTCATATAATTAAATTTTTTAACTGTAAGAATTTCTAGAACTTTTATTTAATCTACAAATTTACTGTTCATTTTTTTCTATTTTTTTATTTTAATCATTGTTCAAGTACAGTTTTCTCCCTTTTACTCCCATTCCAACCCTCCCCACTTCCCTCCCATTACCACCCTCCCCTTAGTTTTTGTCCATGTATCCTTTAAATTTGTTCCTATAAACCCTTTCCATTCTCCCCTGAAATTCCCTCTTCTCTCCCCTCTGGTCACTGTCAGTCTGTCCTCTATTTCAGTGTCTTTGGTTATATTTTGCTTGTTTCTTTGTTTTGTTGTTTAGGTTCCTGTTAAAGGTGAGATCATATGGTATTTGTCTTTCACTGCCTGGCTTATTTCGCTTAGCATAATGCTTTCCACCTCCATCTAAACTGTTGCAAAGGATAGGAGCTCCTTTCTTTCTGCTGCATAGAATTCCATTGTGTAAATGTAACATAGTTTTTTGATCCATTCATTTACTGATGGGCATCTAGGTTGCTTCCAGCATCTAGCTATTGTAAATTGTGCTGCTATGAACATTGGGGTGCAAAGGTTGTTTCGTATTGGTGTTTTAGTGTTCTTAGGATATAGTCCCAGCAGTGGAATTGCAGGGTCAAAAGGCAGATCCATTTTCAGTTTTCTGAGGAAGTTCCATACTGTTTTCGATAGTGGTTGTACCAGTCTACAGTCCCACCAATAGTGCACTAGGGTCCCATTTTCTCCACAACCTCTCCAACACTTGTTTGTTGCTTTGTTTATGATGGCCATTCTGACCAGTGTGAAGTCATATCTCATTGTGGTTTTAATTTGCATCTCTCTGATAGCTACAATATTGAACACTGCTTCATGTGTCTTTAGATATTCTGTATGCCCTCCTTGGAGAAGTGACTGTTCAAGTCCTTTGCCCATTTTTTAATTGGGCTGCTTGTCTTCTTAGAGTGGAGTCGTGCAAGTTCTTTATATATTTTGGAGATTAAACCCTTGTCTGAGGTACCATTGGCAAATATGTTTTCCCATACAGTTGGTTCTCTTTTTATTTTGATACTGTTTTCTTTAGCTGTGCAAAAGCTTTTTATTTTGATGAGGCCCCATTTGTTTCTTCTTTCCTTTATGTCCCTTGCTCTAGGAGACATGTCAGTAAAAAGCTTCTGCGTGAAATATCTGAGATTTTCCTACCTATGTTCTCTTCTAGGACTTTAATGGTGTCACGGCTTCTATTTAAGTCTTTTATCCACCTTGAATTTATTTTTGTATAAGGTGTAAGTTGGTGCTCAAGTTTCATTTTTTTGCACGTGGCTGTCCAGTTCTCCCAACACCATTTGTTGAAGAGGCTATTTTTATTCCATTTTATGTTGCTGCTTCCTTTGTCAAATATTAATTGAACGTAGAGGCTTGGGTTTATTTCTGAGCTCTCTGTTTTGTTCCATTGGTCCAAGGGCTGGTTTTTATGCCAGTACCAGGCTGTTTTGATTATAGTGGCCTTGTAGTATAGTTTAGTGTCAGGTATTGTGATCCCTCCTACTTTACTCTTCTTTCTCAAAATTGCAGCAGCTATTCGGGGTCATTTATGGTTTATAAATTTATCGTTTATAAATTTTTGAAGTGTTTATTCTATGTCTGTGAAATAAGCCATTGGTACTTTAATAGGAATTGCATTGAATGTGTAAATTGCTTTTGGTCGTATGGACATTTTGATAATATTAATTCTTCCAATGTATGAACACGCTATATGTTTCCATTTGTTTGTTTCTTCCTTGATTTCTTTCCTCAGTGTTATGTAGTTTTCTGAATACAGGTCTTTTACCTCTTTGGTTAGGTTTATTCCTAGATATTTTATTTTTCTTTTTGCTATTTCAAATGGGATTTTTTTCTTGATTTCTGCTTCTGCTGTTTCATTGTTGGTGTACAGAAATGCCTTTGATTTCTGGATATTGACTTTGTATCCCACTGTTTTGCCAAATTCATTTATTAGGTCAGGCAGTTTTTTGGTGGAGTCTATAGGATTTTCTATGTACACTATCATGTCATCTGCAAACAGTGACAGTTTTGTTTCCTCCTTTCCAATTTGGATGCCTTTTATTTCTTTTTCTTGTCTGATCGCTGTGGATAAAACTTCCAGTACAATATTGAATAGAAGTGGTGAAAGTGGACAGCCTTGTCTTGTTCCTGATCTTAGCAGAATTGATTTTAATTTTTGCCCATTGAGTATGATGTTGGCTGTAGGTCTCTCATATATGGCCTTTATTATGTTGAGGAATGCTCCCTCTATTCCCACTTTGCTGAGTGTTTTTATCATAAATGGGTGCTGTACCTTATCAAATGCTTTTTCTGCATCTATTGATATGAGCATGCGGTTTTTGTCTTTGCCTTTATTTATGTGATGTATTACATTTACTGATTTGCAAATGTTGTACCATCCTTGCATCCCTGGAATGAATCCCACTTGGTCATGTTGTATGATCTTTTTAATGTACTGTTGGATGCGGTTTGCCAGTATTGTGTTGAGGAGTTTAGCGTCAATATTCATCAGTGATATTGGCCTGAAGTTTTCTTTCTTTCTTGTGTCTTTATCTGGTTTTGGAATTAGGATGATGTTGGCCTCATAAAAAGTGTTTGGGAGTCTTCCATCTTTTTGGATTTTTTCAAATAGTCTGTGAAGGATAGGGGTTAGCTCTTCATTAAATGCTTTGTAGAATTCTCCTGTGAAACCATCTGGTCCAGGGCTTTTGTGTGTTGGGAGTTTTTTGATTACTGCTTCAATTTCTTTTGCTGTTATTGGTTTGTTCAGGCTTTCTACTTCTTTTCCATTGAGTTTTGGAAGATATTTTTCTAGAAATTTGTCCATTTCATCTAGGTTTTCTCATTTCTTGGCATGCAGTTCTTTGTAGTAATTTCTTACAATCCTTTGTATATCTGTGGTATCTGCTGTAATCTCTCCTCTTTCATATCTGATTGTGTTTACTTGGGTCTTCTCTCTTTTTTCTTGATGAGTCTGCTTAAAGGATTGTCGATTTCATTTATCTTTTCAAAGAACCAGCTCCTGGATTCATTGATCCTTAGAATTGTGCTTTTAGTCTCTATGTCATTTAATTCTTCTCAGATCTTGGTTATTTCCTTCCTTCTGCTTGCTCTGGGCTGTCTTTGTTGTTGTTCCTCAAGTTCTTGTAGACCCAGAGTTAGATTGTTTCTTAGGAATGTTTCTAACTTTTTTAGGTGGGCCTGTATTGCTATGAACTTCCCTCTCAGGACTGCCTTTGCTGTGCCCCATATGTTTTGGGTTGTTGGGAGTTCATTTTCATTTGTTTCCAGAAACCATTTGATTTCTTCCCTAATATCATTCTTGACCCATTCATTGTTAAATATCATGTTATTTAATCTCCATGATTTTGAGTGTTTTGGGTTTTTTTTTCCCCTTGGGGTTTGTTTCTAGCTTCAGTCCCTTGTGGTCTGAGAAAATATTTGGTATGGCTTCAATTTTCTTGAAATTCTTGAGGCTTGTTTTGTGTCCTATCATGTGGTTAATCTTTGAAAATGTACCGTGTATATTTGAGAAGAATGTATATTTAGCTTCTTTTGCATGGAGGGCTTGGTATATATGAGTAAAGTCCATTTCATCAAGGGTATTGTTCAATGCCACAATATCTTTATTGATATTTTGTTTGGAAGATCTGTCCATTTTTGATAGTGGGGTGTTAAAATCCCCCACTATAATTGTGTTGCTGTCCATATCTTTCTTGAAGTCCTCTAAGATTTTCTTTATGTATTTGGGTGCTCCTATGTTGGGTTTATATATATTTAAAATATTTGTTTCTTCTTGGTGAATTCTTCTCTTTAGTATTATGAAATGGCCTGCTGGGTCTCTCTTTATGGCCCTTTTTTGGAAGTCTACTTTGTCAGACATGAGTATTGCTACCCCGGCTTTTTTTTTTTCCTATCCATTTGGTTGAAAGATTTGTTTCCAGCCCTTCACTTTCAGCCTGAGAAGATCTTTTATCCTGAGGTGGGTCTCTTGTAGGCAGCATATGTGTGGGTCATATTTTCTTAACCCATCAGCTATTCTATGTCTTTTGATTGGAGCATTTAATCCATTTACATTTAAGGTTATTATTGATAGGTACTTATTCATTGTCTTTTATGTATGTGTGTTCCTCTCTCTCTCTTTCTCTCTCCTTTCCTTCCCTTACTTAAAGCATTTCTTTAGAATCTCTTGCAGAGCTGGTTTGGTGGAGGTGTATTCTTTCAGACTTCTTTTGTCTGGGAAGCTTCTTATTTGGCCTTCTATCTTGATTGAGAGCCTTGCTGGGTAAAGTAGCCTTGGTTGCAAACCTCTGGTTCTCATTACTTGTAATATTTCTTGCCATTCTCTTCTGGCTTGTGGTGTTTCCATTCAGAAGTCAGCTGTTAGCCTTATTGGGGCTCCCTTGTATATTACTTCCTGTTTTTCCCGTGCTGCCTTTAAGATTCTCTCTTTGTCTTGAAATTTTGCCATTTTAATTATGATGTGTCTTGAGGTGGGCCTCTTTGGGTTCCTCTTGATTGGGACTCTCTGTTTTTCCTGGATTTGTGTGACTTTTTGTCTCATCAAATTAGGGAAGTTTTCCATCATTACTTTTTCAACCAGGTTTTATATCCGTTGTTCTTCTTCTTCTCCTTCTGGTATCCCTATTATACAGACATTATTATGTTTCATATTGTCTTCCACTTCTCTTAATCCCTCTTCATTCTTTCTGAGCCTCTTTTCCTTTTCTTGATCTTTCTGGGTGTTTTCTTCTACTTTGTCCTCTAGCTCGCTGATCCAATCTTCTACTTCATCGATCCTGCTTTTCATTCCTTCTACTGTGTTCTTCAGTTCAGAAATTGTATTCTTCATTTCCTCTTGGCCCTTGCTGAGAGTTTCTATTTCTTTTTTCATGTTGATGTAGTTTTCAGTGAGTTCATTGTAGCTTCCCTGTAGTTTCTGGTAGCTAATTGTGAGCTCATTGAGCTTCCTCATAATCATTGCTTTGAACTCAATATGTGATAGTTGAATTGCCTCTATTTCATTTCGCATTCTTTCTGAGGCTTCCTCCTTTCCTTTCATTTGGGGATTGTTTCTTTGTCTTTCCATTGTTTGTGAGACTCTTCTTGTTAGCCTCAGCTTCTTAAATTGATCAGTTCTGGCTCCCTGGGTTTGTGGTGTGAACTTCTTTAGTAGAATAGCAGTGAGTTTCAGTGGTGCAGTGTCCTTGATCTCCCAAGCTCACTGGCCTTGGGCTGTCATTTAAGTTAGCTTTGTGTTTGCCTTTGGGTTTTCATTGTTGTTGAGTCTTTCTTTGGTGGTTCCTCCCCATCAGGTAGTTAAATGAGGGTCACTCTGTCCACCACCTCCTGTATTTTGCTGTGCTGGTGAGGGCAGGTTATGTTGAAGCTGGTTCTTCTGTGTGTATAAAGTTTAAAGGGTTTTCTCTTGCTCTTGTTCAGTTGTTTGTATTGGGTACTGTGTCTACTGTTTAGTTGTATTTCCAGATAGGCCCTGGATTGAGGTTTGTGTGGTTACCACTCCCTCCTTCACCTTCTTCTGTTATTATCTGTTAGTGGTTCCTTGGTTGTTGCGTTTCCTTTTCCAGTGGGTATCCTGGTGTTCACCACCTCCACCTATTCTTTTTTGTCATCAGTTGGTTGGGAGAGTCAAAATGGTTTAAGGAAGCAAGAGAGCATTCTATGATATTTATAGTAGCAGCAAGTAGAGAAGAGATAGGAGATCCTTTGACTATGTATAGTGTTAACTGTGATCTTCCACCCAGCTAACTGATTTTTAGAAAGGATGGAAAGAAGATAAGACTCTTGTTGGGGAAGGAAGGATTGTGAGTTGGATCTATAAAGCAGGGAGGTTGTGGGAGGTCAGATTCTGGGTAAGGTGAGAGTAAAGGATAGTAAATAGGTGTAATGTGTGAGAGAATAGAGTTAACCACTACAGTAATATAGTTCAGGAAACTTTGAAATGGGCTAAGATCTGGGGGGTGGGGGTGTTGTGAAGTAGTTATAATTGCATGGAACAGCAGTTATTTACAATAATATTATGGCAACAATAATATGCCAGAATCTATGAGATCTAGGTAACAAGAATAGGGAGTATAGAACCTTGAGTAGTGTGCTGATGGGACACAGGTGAGTTAAAGGACAGTAGATTAGCAATACAGTATGGAAAGAGATATCAGTGGAAAGCTATCAGGTCATACAATATATCCAGCCTAGCAAAGCAGACTATACAAAATGAAGAGGAATACAAAAATACTATTAAAAAAGATGTAGGAATACTGGAAAAAAAATAATACAAATATGCAATAACTTGCAGGTTTTCTGTCATAGCAGAGTGAAATTTGTCTCACTGTCCCAGCTGTTGTGATGCCCCTTCTTTGGGTTCAACTTTGGTCTTTTCTCAGATCCAGGATTTTGTCTCACTTGTAGGTATTTAGAAAAAAAATTAAAAAGTAGAAATAGAAAAGGCAGACGAAGGAAGGAAGAAGAGATAAAATTGGAGGAAAGGAAGGATGAAGGAATAAAACAAGAAATCAGGAAAGAAAGGAAAAAGAAATCAAAAGAGAATAAAAACAATAAAAATTAAAAATTGTTAAAAAATAGAATCAAATTAAAAAGTCTCTTGGTTTCAAAGTGGCCAAACCAGTTTTTCTGCTCTTGCTGGCTGCAGCAGGCTGAGGGGTGATTGTTATGGCTTTTTTTCCTGGGTCAGTGGAGCTTGCACTGGCTCCTGCACTGTCTGGGAAGCTAATGTGGCTCCTCAGCCTTGTGCCCTGGGTGTGGGAATCAGGTCATTCCCCAGGGTTACTGCTGTGGATTGGGGTGTGGAGATGCTCTCCCTGCATGTGTGACCACGGGACCATGTCTGGGTGGCAGAGAGGCTGGAGCAACTGATCACTTTACGAGAATTCCCCAAACAACGCCTGTCCATTCACTCCTTCCTTTTGAGAAATTCCTCCTGTTCAAGCCTGCCTCTCTGCACAATGGCCTGGCTTCTCCTGCAGCACAACTCTCCAGCCAGACTGGTGACTGTGGGGGTCAGGGCCTGCTGCGTGACCCAGCCCCTCCTGTGTCCACAGCCTCCAAAGGTGCTCACAGTCCTTGTGTGTTTGCTAGCACCTGGATTCCTCCCAGTGCTGCTCAGACCTTGTTTGGCTGGGGAGGGAGCAGTTGTTCCGGCTCTCTCCCAAGGACTCTGTGTCAAACCCAGCAGTGGGCCCTGGGCCGGGGGCTGCAGCCCCCGGACCACACTCTGGTCCCCGGGACCCTACCTTGTTGCAGCACTCTTCTTAGGGTCCAGTTTTTCAGTTCTGCCACAATCCTTGGTCCCCTATTTTCACAAATGCTGAAGTATGTTGGTTGCTTGATTCTCTACTCCATAGATCAGTTGGGGTTTTCTCCCTTGAGAGGAGGGAGGCCAAATCTGCTCCTTCCTACTCCGACGCCATCTTAGCCCCTCACTGTTCTTGTATTTCCTGTTTGGGATCTTTCCTCCATTGTAATTAACATAGTAGTTGTTATTTCAATCCCTCTCATGTCTTTTTTTTTCATTCTTTCTTACTTTTTGTGATTATTTTATGTTTCACAAAAGGAATTTACTGTGGAATTTTGCAATTTTATTAATAATTCAAGTGGGAGATATCCTAAGGTTTTCTCTCATCCTTAAATCTAAATGGCATCCTTGAAGTCTCTTACAAAGATTTTAAGATTATGTCTTCATTATGTCAATATTTCTACTACACAATACAAATAAGCATAATATATAAATAAGTTTGTTATGCCATATTCAAAGCTTGATTTTGACATTAAAAGTAACGTAAAATCTTGAGATTTTATCATTGTATGCTATCTATTAACATGTAGAATGACATATCTATTCCTTGCATTCAGGTAGAAATAGTGTGGGAATTTGACATATAATTGAACTAAAATCATGACTGAATCTTATTGATGAAAAGACTGAGAAACATGTCCTAAGAAGAAAGTTTCGGGGAACTGGGGAAATGTGAGAATGTCTTAAAAAGTCTCATGACTTCCAGGAAGATGATTAAGTCTACTATTCTTGTGTTTCCCTTAAAATAGAATTTCAGATGGTGCAATCAAAAAAGTAATATTTTAAAAATTCAAATCATGCCAAACAAGAAAAGTATAGTTAGCAGAAGTTGTACAAATATACAAGATACATAGGTGAATCCAAGCATGGGCACAGGGCACAGAAGCTGACTCCTTTGGCCATGAGTGTTCCTTTGAATCATGATATCAATGTGGTATCTGAAGAGGGAAAGGGCTTTAAGATGAGGCTGCCCAAGACAGTTGTAAACAAGCAAGCGCAGCGTGTAACTACAGATTTCTTTATCCAAAAGCAGAGACGTGGAAGGAGGCCTCGCATGAGAGAGGCTAGTGAAAAGCTCTCAAACACCATTCAGGTACATGGCAGCTGGGGGAGGTGCTGACCTGCCAGTTAAACCTGGGAAAAGGACGGAATTGGCTGGGGGTGCTGAATATTTCTGGAGTGCAGGGAAGTTTGGCCTGAGAAATTCAAAAGAAGAGTAGGCAAAAACCTGCCCTGCCCTTCCTCTGGTCTGCTGGCTTGGATGGGTGGGCCAGGGCACTTGCAGAGCTGTGGGCCCCGGAAGGCATGTGGTGGTGTGGTGATGGCAGCATGACCCGGTGTGCAGACTACAGAGAGCATGAAGCCAGAGAGCAGTCTGTCTAGCAGTCTTGTACTCAAAAGAACAGACAAGGATGGAGCAGAATTTCTGGGTATGGTTTTGGGTTTCAGACTTTTGGGGAACAAATGTTTTTTTTCTGTTTTGAAGAAGAGAGGAGCCTGGAGCTGGGTAATCCCTTTTCCTTAAATTATGCTGCATTTTAATAAAGACATTTTCTTTCTCCACCAACCTTTGTCTTCGGAAAATACCTGTGTTTGGCAGTGAACAGCCAAACCCCATTTTTGTTTGGTAACAATTCTTCTTTTCCTCTCTTTTTTATTTAAGGACCAAATGTCATGGGTCTGACATGGAAAACAGTGATTAAGAGATATTAGGGTGCAAAATACATTTTTTCAAGATTGTGTGTTGATTAAAATATAATTTTACAGCTTATGAGAAGTCTATACAAAATCCATACATGAATGTTTATATATATGTGTGTATATATATATATATATATATGTTCTATTCATAATTGCCAACAATTGAAAGTAACTAAGCTGTTCTTCAACAGGTATGCACTGAGACCTTCATATAATAGAATGTTATTCAGGGATAAAAAGAAGTGAGTTTTGAACCACAAAAAGACATAAATGAATCTTAAAAGCATGTTATTAAGTGAAAGAAGCCTGTTTGAAAAGTGTACATACTTTATGATCCCATCTATATGACATTCTGGAAAAGGCAAAACTGTAGAGATGAGAAAAAGATCAATGCTTGACAGAGGGCTAGGGAGAGGGAGAGCAGAGGAGTAAGAGTCAAATAGGTAGAGCACAGGGAAGTTTTAGGACAGTGTAGCTTCGAAAATCAGACAGCATAAAACACAAAAGAGTGAACCACAATGTAAACTATAGACTTAGTTAATAATGTATAACTACTGGTTCATCAATTGTCAGAAATGTGCCACATCAATACAAGATGTTAGTAACAGGGGAAACTGAGTGATGAGATGGGAGTATCCTGGAACTTTCTGCTCTATATTTCTGTAAACCTAAAAGTGCTCTAAATATAAAGCCTATTAATTTATAAATATGCATATACCTACTTAAATATTTCCATAAATGGTATAGGAACCTTTAAAACAACAGGCTCTGACCAGAGGGGAGAAGGGAGGGGATTATAGGAAGAAAGGGTGAAGGGTTTTCAGAAACAATTATAAAGGCCACATGGACAATAACAAGGAGGGGTGGAAACAGAAGAGGCAGGGAGGGCTGGGATGGTGGGGAGGGGTTGGGGGAAAAAGCAGAAAAACTGTACTTGAATGACAATAAAAAATGTTAAAAAAAGATAGCATAGTCTACTCTGAAAAATATTATAACATTTCCCATATAATATAAAAAAAGTTATCAGTGCACTATTAAGCAAACACTTTTTTTAAAAAAAAATGAAAAGATAAAATACTGTACTATTTTGAGTACTTTTTATTCTTTTCTCAACTGAACAGTCATAGTATAAATTTTACTGATGATCAGTGCTGGTCCCTTGGGGTTCAATCTTATACTACTTTGTTTTATGGTCTGCCATGTTCAGTACATCTAGCTAGGATTATCGAGATGTGTCATTTGGCTGACTTTATCATCTTTTTTAAATACCAGGCTCCAGGGAATTTTTTATTTTCTCTTCAACCTAGATTTTATTTTCATGTGAGAAACTCTTAATTGATGCAATCTATATCCAGTCTCTTATTTTATACGCACACATACACACATGCACATGCACACATATTATATACACTGGCACATATGCACACACATATTGGTTCTACAATCATCCATTAATTATTTAGAATCTGTTTTACTGCCTAATAAAAGTTGTGTGTCTTTCTTTCTTATTTTTAACTGTATATTTGAATCTCTCTGAGGCACATCTCCATAAATGCTGGGAATCTTCTCTTCCTCCTGCTAACTCATGTGTGACTGTAGCAATTAGAAATAATTCATTCTTCAAAATAATGCAATGCAATTGGGAGAATTTGTGCAGTTGGCAATTGTTCTTACCTATTATTTTGTGTTTTTTTGGTGGCCAAAGTGCAATACACTATTTTTAACCTTTTGCCTCGGGTGTAGATCCTAATGATTTTTAGAACTCAATTCAGTCTAAATCAAGATTCAAACCTGAAATTTCTCTGTTTCCTTGGAAACCTAAAAGACAGTTTCTTCTAAAATGGAGGCTTGAAGCTTTTGGCATTTGTGTATTGTATCTAACTCCAGGCCTTGGCTTAAAGTACTTGGAAAAGTCTTCACTTTTGAGGGTGGGGGAGGCACTCTTTGTTTCCCCATGAATCTCATCTGCCTAGAACTGTCTCAGTTCTCAATACAAACTGGGAGACTCACTGAATTTTCTTTATATTTTATAGCTTAATTAATTAAAAGTATTCACAAACATCAATGGAAAATTTTCTATATGTATAGTTTGTCACTTTAGAAAGAGATGTTATTTCTTGGGCAGATAGCTTAAGAGCCTAAAAATGCAAAGAAAGCTGGATGTTATTAATATCCTATTTTGTAAATAAGTGTTCTATATTTCACTTTTGTTTATGTGAGTGTTGTGTAACTTTAGAATTTACTATAATCTTGTGAAAGGCTTGCTCAAACAGACTGCTGAGCCCTATCTCTAAACTGCCTAATTCAGTGTGCTTGGGTGGCGCCTGAGAATTTACATTTTGGACAATTTCCCAGGTGTTGCTGATGCTGCTAATTCAGGGACCACTTTATGAAAACCATAGGTCCACATGAACTTTTTCCTCACAGATGAGGAATTTGATTTGAGGCCTTAAAAGAGGGGTACTGGATTAAGCATAGTCTTAAGAAGCAGGTAGAACTGAGTTTCATTCCTTACTCTGTGTCAGATTATATAGTCTTGCATAAATAACATATCTGAACTTCAGTTACCTCTTTTGGTAAATGACGACAAGATAATGCTCTGGATCTGCTTATAACAGTCCATTGAATCTCTTTAGAGTGTCCTAATGAATTCATTCTTATTTCCTACCAGCAATAGTTGAACATATGTTGCGTTTTACAGATCCAAAGCAATTTAGTGATGGATAAGATACACTTCTGGCCTTCCATAATTGAGAGATAAACACAGAATACAACCCAGTGTTATTTTATTTACACCCTGAATAGTACTAGAATGTATTAGGTGGTTATATAATATACAATGGCTTTAAGTTAAGAACAATTTGGTGGAGATTAAATTATGTAGCTTCTGCACCTCTGATTTGGGATCTTCCTTCTGCTCTTACTTCCTCCTACAATAAAGACCTTTGACCCTTTACCAATTTGTGTACATGGAAAGACTAAACTTTTTTTCTCTCCAGGGCTAGTTAAGCTATTGTGACCTACCCACCTTGAATTCATAAGGCACTGAACATTTTGACCAAGATATTGCTTACAGTTATTTTATTAAAAAACACTTTATTGAGATATTCACATGCATACAATTCACCCATTTAAATTATATGTAATTCAGTGGTTTTTAGTGTATTTGTAGAGTTGTGTGTATATACCACAACATAAATTTAGAGCATTTTTACCATGCCAGAAATAAACTCCATACCCACTAATAGTCACTCATCATTCACCACACTCCCCACACCAGGCAACCATTGATTCATTTTGTCTCTAAAGATTTGCCTATTCTAGGAACTTTGTATAAATATAGAATCATACAATACTGGTTTTCTGTGATGAGCTTCCCTTGCTTAATATAATGTTTTCAAGGATCATTCATGTTGTAGCATATATCTTAATTACCTATTAATATACCATTGTATGGATATACCACTTTGTTTAACCATTCATTAGTTAATGGGCATTCAATTGTTTCAAATTTTGGTTACTATGAATAATGCTATGAATTTGTGCAAACAAGTTTTTGGGGTTTTATTTATTTTATAGGAGTGGAATTGTTGGGTGATATAGTGATTCTCTATTTAACATTTCATAGAAGTTACCAAACTGTTTTCCAAAATAGCTGTTCCATTTTAAGTTCCCACTAGCAATGAAAGAGGATTCTAATAATTGTCTATTTTGTTGATTATAGTCATTCTAATGGGTGTGAAGTGGTATCTCATTGTGGCTTTGGTTTTCATTTCCCTAAAGAATAATGACATTGAGTGTTATTTCATGTGCTAATAGCTATTTGTATGTTTTCTTTAGAGAAATGTCTATTGAAATCCTTTGTAAATGTTTCAGCCCTCTTTTTTTATTATTGAGTAGTAGGAGTTTTTTGTACATTCTGGATGCAAGTCTTTCTTCAGAAATATGACTTGCAAAATGTTATTTCAATCTCTGGATTGTCTTTTCACTTTGTTTGATCAGGGCATAGATTCTATTGGTAACAACACAAGAGAGTCATATATATTTACTTCTCTCCACTCTGCACCAGCTCCAAAGAGTCCACACTCCTTTACACAGTGGGAGCTTAATAAAAAAAACTGATTCTGCCTGGCTGGCATAGCTCAGTGGATTGAGTGCGCGGGCTGTGAATCAAAGTGCCACAGGTTCAATTCCCAGTCAGGGTACATGCCTAGGTTGCAGGCCATGGCCCCGAGCAACCGCACATTGATGTTTCTCTCTCTCTCTCTTTCTCCTTCCCTTCCCTCTCTAAAAAATAAATAAATAAAATCTTTAAAAAAAATTTAAAAACTGATTCTTTATGATTACCAAAGTAATGCATAATACTTTTAAAAAAATACAAAAGTATGTAGAATACAAATTAAATTTCTTGTCTTAACCCTGTACCTGCAACCAACTTCATGTGCACATATGGACATGTGATGTATTAATCAGAAAATAAGGTTTCTTTTATTGACTTATAGTTGTAGAATTTGACAGTTATTTTATGTATATTTTACATGTTAATAAATGTATATATGATGTATCATTATATATTTTGAAATTATTATTTTAATATATTTTATTGATTATGCTATCACAGTTGTCCAGTTTTTTTCCTCTTTATTCCCCTCTGCCCTGTACCCCCTGCCCACTGTCATTTCCCCACCTTAGTTCATGTCCATGGATCATACATGTAAGTTCTTTGGCTTCTCCATTTCCTACATTGTTCTTAACCTCTCCCTGTCTATTTTGTACCTACCATTTATGCTTCTTATTCTTTGTACATTTTCCCAGTTCTCCCCTCTCTCCCTTCCCACTGATAACCCTCCATGTGATCTCTATTTATGTGAATCTGTTCCTGTTCTAGTTGTTTGCTTAGTTCATTTTTTTAAAGGTTTTATTTATTTATTTTTAGAGAGGGGAAGGAGGGAGATAGAGAGAGAGAGAGAAACATCAGTGTGTGGTTGCTGGGGGTTATGGCCTGCAATCCAGGCATGTACCCTGGCTGGGAATTGAACCTGTGACACTTTGGTTCACAGCCCGCACTCAGTCCACTGAGCTAAGCCAGCCAGGGCCTGTTTTTTGTTTTTTTTTTTTTTTTTAGGTTTGGTTGTTGATAGTTGTGGGTTTGCTGTCATTTTACTGTTCGTATTTTTTATCTTCTTTTTCTTAGGTAAGTTCCTTTAACATTTCATATGATAAGGGCTTGGTGATGATGAACTCCCCTACTTGACCTTAGCTAGGGAACACTTTGCCCTTCCATTCATTCTACATGAGAGCTTTGCTGGATAGAGTAATCTTGTATGTAGGTCCTTGCCTTCTTGCATGCAAGGTTTCTTTTGAGAAATCAGTTGATAGATAGTCTTATGGGAATTTCTTTGTAGGTAACTGTCTCTTTTTCTCTTGCTGCTTTTAAGATTCTTTCCTTATGTTTAATCTTGAGTAATGTAGTTACGATGTGTTTTAGTGTGTACTTCCTTGGGTCCAACTTGTTTGGGACTCTCTGAGTTTCCTGGACTTCCTGGAAGTCTATTTCCTTTGCCAGATTAGGAAAGTTCTTGTTCATTATGTTTTTAAATAAATTTCCAATTCCTTGCTCTTCCTCTTCTTCTGTCACCCCTATGATTCAGATGTTGTAATATGTAAAGTTGTCCCATAGCTTCCTAAGCCTCTCCTCCTAGTTTTGAAATCTTGTTTCTTCATTCTGTTCCTGTTGAATGTTTATTTTTTCCTTCTGGTTGAAACAGTTGATTTGAGTCTCAGTTTCCTTCCCTTCACTGTTGGGTCCCTGTACATTTTCCTTTATTTCACTTTTCATAGCCTTCACTTTTCCCTCTATTTTGTGACCATACTCAACCATTTCTGTGAGCATCCTGATTGCCAGTGTTTTGAACTGTGCACCTTATAGGTTGGCTATCTCTTTGTCATTTAGTTGTATTTTTTCTGGAGCTTTGATCTGTTCTTTCATTTGGGCCATATATATATATAGTCTCCGCATGCCTGTTTTGTAGTAAGGAGCAGAGCTTTAGTTATTCACCAGGGTGAGGCAACCCACTTTGCTGAGTTGTGGTACTGTATGTGGGGGAGGGGTCCAAGAAAAAACAATGCCACTTGCTCAGTTTGCTCTAGCTTTCAGTCACTTCCTCTGCTACCCGTAAGCAAAGTGGGCCCTTGTGGTGCTGATTCCCAGGTGGGTGGTTCTGTGTACATTCTAGAACCCTGTGGGTCTTTCCAACAAACTCTCCAGTGAGGTTGGGAGTTCCTCCTGCCACCACAACCCCCATAGGTTTTTTTAGTCAGAGGTTTTGAGGCTTTATTTCCCCTCAGTGGAACCCTGGGTTGCATGGTCTGTCTCACTCCCTAGTTGCTCCTCCCAGTTTATCCACACACAAATGTGTGACCACCTACTCTGCCAGGTGCCACCTCACCCATTCAGCCAGCTGTGGTCTTACTGCAAGTCTTCTTTACTCCAGCTGCCACTCTCTGCCCCTCCTGCTGGTCTGGATGAGTATTTTTTCTTTAACTCCTTGGTTGTCAGACTTCCATACAGTTCAATTTTCTGGTAGTTCTGGTTATTTTTTGTTTTTAAATTTGTTGTTGTCCTTGTTTTGGTTGTGCTAGGTAGCAAAATGTGTCTACCTATGCCTCCATCTTGGCTGGAAGTCCTCTGCAATTATTTTTTGATAAATGTATTTTTTAAGATCCTTTTTGTCACAGAAGTTAAAGTTGCCATATTATTATGGCACATATGTTTTTACCATGCCATTATAATTTTAAGTCCTGCAATAACTAATATTATTGTGCATTTTGGGGGTACATGTACTGTTCATATGTTTTCCTATGCATTACTTTTTGACTTTTGTCAATTTTTAGGTAGTGTGTCATTTTAATTTTGAATTGCACAAAATCTTTTTTTTTTTTTGGTTCTCACTCAAGGATATATATATATATATATATTGGTTTGAGAGAGAGAGAGAGATGGATGTGAGAAAGAAACATAGATTGGTTGCCTTCTGCATGATGCCCCCACAGGAGATAAAACTTCAACCTAAGTATGTACCCTGACCAAGGATTGACTCCCTGGATCTTCTGGTACATGGGATGATGCTCCAGTCAAATGAGGCACCTGGCCAAGGCTGAATTGTATAAAATCTTATTATACAAAAGATATTGTTCTAAAGATGTATTGTTTCATAACAAATTGCCCATAAAAATAGTTGTTTAGAAGAATAGTAATGTTTATTTTATTCACAAATTTGTAATTTGGACGAGGTTTGATGGGAACAACTTGATTTTGTTCCACCCTGCCTCATTTGGTTCAAATCAAAGGCTAAAAACTAGAATCATCTGAAGAATTATTAGCTTACATGTATTTTGGTTGATCCTAGCTTCCATCTTTGAAATTAGCCGGAGCTATTGACCACATACCTACATAAGACCTCTCTTGTGACTTGGGCTTTCTCAAAACATAGTAGCTGAGTTCCAAGATCAAGCATTTTAAGAGAGATTTGGACAAAAACAGTATTTCCTTTTCTGAACTAACCTTGTATGTGATGCAGTCATTTCTGATGCCTTTCATTCATTAGCTTCAAGTACCTCAGACTGACCCATATTCAACAGAAGGATAATTAAGCATTAGGCTCTACAATTCTTAGAAAGAGTGTCAACAGTTTAAAAAATGTTTAAAAATCATCACATATATTTTAACCTTTCTTCATAACTTATGTTTTATTTTAAGTTATTTAGTCATTTATCCAATTTAGTCAGTAATATTCTTTGTGGTTTATGAGTTTTGATGTCTTTAGGGGGGTTTCTTTAAACCAAGATTATAAAAACATTTTCTTATATTTATTTTTACTGGGATATAGATGTCTAATTTTTAGTATATAGTTATTTCAGCACATATTATTGAACAGCCTATCCTGTTTAATAATGAATGTCACCTTTGTCATCAAATAAATTTTTATATATCAATTAAACCGCTTTTGGATGGCTATTTGGTGACATTGACTTGTTTCAGATCTATTTTCATATAGCATATTTATTTATTTATTTATTTATCTACCATTAGGTTTTCATTTCAGCCTTTGGATACACATATAAAAAGTCTATTACTGCCTCTTTCACATGCCTAATTTGAATTTCTCATATCTAAGTCTTCTCAGAATACCCACAGTTCATTTATGTCTCTTATGACTAAAAAAATTTCTTTCATCATATTGATTGTTTTCTTTAGACTATACGCTAGCGTTAAAAGTTTGGGGCCTAGAACAGAATAAGAAAAAAAAAGTCTTGAATAGAGCAATGCAGAATAAGGCCTATCTACTCCTTAGCCTAAGCATAAACAATTTTGGAGCCATATCCTACAACTGAAAGCTTAACAAGAGCTCAAGCGTTTACATGAATGAGAGCTAATTATGCTGTTATAGTTTAGGGGACATAAATAACCACCTGAAACATTCTTTTTTTTTAAAAGTCATTGTTCAAATACAGTTGTTTTCATTTTCCCACCACCACTAGCTTTTATTATTACAGCCTTATGAAACTGTAATATCCATGTCAGCTTCAGTGTCCTAGCATCATTTTGCTTCATGGAGTCATTTTAATATTCAAATACAGACCTCTGGAGTAGTACCCAAGTTAGTAACAAATTCATTGCCCAACTCTTTATCATTTAGATTTTGGGGTTTTTGTGCAAGGAGGTAGGCACATTTTTCTTAAACATCTTTTACTATTTTTTTATTTTTCAGATTCTTAATGTTTTATATCTTGTAGCTGTCTTTCCTCAGTGTCCCACATAAAGCCAAGTATAAAATATAGTCTGTGAATAGTACCCAATCTCCCAGAGTAACTATGAACTGAAAGATTGCTCTGTGGTTGAATTATTTTTGAAAGTTTGGGTAATGGCAATTAATTGAAACCAAAATTCATGTCTTCAAGAATACCTCAGTCATTTCAGGAAGTAGAAATTTCTCATATTCTACTGTTTTCTCTCAGTTCCCAAGACTATCTTTATATTATTTGTAACTCTTTCAATAAAGTCTTCACACAAGTTTAAAATGCTACTTGTTGTCTAATTCTGTCCGTCTGAAGATGGTTCTGGAAATACAGTTTTTACCAGCTGACTTGCAGAGTAGTTATTTTTTCTATGTACCATTATGGTCCTTATTTTGGTGTGAGCACCTAAAAGGTTCATCTAATTTTTTAAAAATACATATGTTTATTCTTTAGTATTTAATTTTCTAGATAACTTTAGAATCAAGTTGGCATTTCCTTAAGGAGAGAAAATTTGTGTTTCAGTTTTGGGTGCTTTAAATTTATGAGTACATTTTCTTGGCAAATGCCATCATTATAATCTTGGAAAATTTTATATTTATGAGTTTTTCCAAACATACATCCTCCAACTCCCTTGAACATTTCTGTTGGTTCTGGTTTTCAGTAATGTCTTTTAGCACATTTTTATTATTCTTCACATTTGACTGTTAACTTTCTCCACATTTTACTGTTAACTTTCACTAGCCCCTCTAGGAAGGTCCAACATTCCTGGTTATAGTAAGGGGTAGGGAGAAGTTATCAAGTAGCAGGCAACTGTCACTGCTCAAATCTAAAGGCAGGAGAACAATATAGTTCTACACTTTATAAGCCTTTGCTTTTCCCAGCTTACAGCTACTCTATAATACAAGTGAGCTATAGAGGTTGCCATCTCATGAGACATCACTGGCCGAATTAACTAGAATTTCACCACATTTAGAAGTTATTTTAAGAATACAGGCTGAAGATGTCTCTTATATTGATAAAAGAAATTATTTCTCCTGGATCTCATTCTCTATGGCTTGAATCACTCTCAAACTCCTCACCAGATATCTATCAGGGTAAGATGAGGCAGCCACATATGACTCTGCCTCTAATTGTTTATTGCAGTGTCAAAGTTGAAGGTGATAATACTGCTATTAATGCAAGCTGGAGATTCTAGTGTCAGAATAACTGGCAGTGGCAGAGCCAGTGTCAGCCTTTTATTGAGGCATTAATTCCACTTTATGTAATTCACACTGTCTTTGCTATTAGTACTCTGAGGGTGAAAAAGAACATAATAATCAAAACATTCCATAGTTCTGTGCTTTCTCTCTCTTCTGCTTATCAGGTTTCTCTTGAATTTATACATTTTGCTTATTTTTTGGTTCAGTAATCTTGATAGATAATTGTGGGTGTAAATGTTCCATTTAACATAGTATTTCACTTTAGCTTCCTAAGATATTATATAACTTTGCTATTAATTGATAAAGTTATTTCCACTTTTTTGGTGCTTATTATTTACATGAAAGAATTTATATTTTTTTATGTCTTTCCTGAATGTGTATATTAATATGCACCATATATTGATATACCAATTAATATACATAAGTACATAGATGTATATTATACATATTAGTTGATTTTATATATGTACATATACATACATATTTTGTATTTTATACATTTATACATATATAAATTGATTTTCAAACTCATAGATGTAGAATATTTGTCTTTTAAAGACTTCTAACTACAGTTACATTAATTTTCATATTGCTATTGATGTATATTTTTTTTGGTCAAATAGTTAACATTTTTGTCTTTCATCTGCTTTCTTTAAGAGCTAGCTCTTGCCCTGGCTGGAATAGCTCAGTAGATTGAGCTCAGGCTGCGAACCAAAGTTTCGCAGGTTCGATTCCCAGTCAGGGCACATACCTGGGTTGCAGGCCATGGTCCCCAGCAACTGCACATTGATGTTTCTTCTCTCTCTCTCTTTCTCTCTCCCTTCCCTCTCTAAAAATAAATAAATAAATAAAATCTTTTTTTAAAAAAAGAGCTAGCTCTTGATGAAATGTTACCATTGCAATAGCATGGATGGATCTAGAAGGTATTATGCTAAGTGAATTAAGTCAGTCAGAGAAAGACAAATGCCATATGATTTCACTTACATGTAGAATCTAAAGAACAAAATAAACAAACAAAACAAAACAGACTCATAAATACAGAAAACAGACTGATGGTTGACACAGGGGAAGGGATTTGGGGGACTAGGTGAAAAAGTAGAAGGGATTACGAAGTGCAGATTGGAAGTTACAGAATAGTCATGGGGATGTAACATAGAGAACAGGAAATAATATTATAATAACTATATATGGTACCAAGCAGCTATGGGGAACACTTTGTAAAATATATGATTGTCTAACCATGATGCTGTACACCTGAAACTAACAAAAAGTAATATTAAATGTAAATTGTAATTGAAAAATATTTTTAAAAAACTAGCTCTTGGTTTTATTTTATTATTATTTCATATTATCCTTTTAAATCTTTTATTATAAATGCTTAGCTGATTTTAGTACTCTATATTAATACTTTACACAATACTACTCTGTACTAAAAATACTCTGTGCTAATTTTATATTCTAGTAAATAAACTAAAGAATATATTTTCTTGTAAATACTATAGATGACATGTACACAATTCCAAAGACATAAAATCCCCTAATTTTTGTTTCGGTTTCTTCTATAACCCAAGTAATTAAAAAATATACAATGTATATTTAATTTCTTAATTGTTTATTTTTGGCTGTTTTTTTTACTGTTAAATCCATGTTATTTGATATTGTCTTTTTAAAAAGTATTGAATTTGTTGGATAGTAAAATTATATAGATTTCATGTGTATAATACTATAATACATAATCTGTATATTGTATTGTGTTCACCATCTAAAATCAAGTCTCCATCACCCTTTATCTCCCTTTACCTTCTTCCACCTCCCACCACCCATTTTCCATCTTATAATCACCACACTGTTGTCTTGTTTATGAGTTTTTTCTTAATCCCTTCACCTTTTTACCCAGCCACACAATCCAGTTCCTCTCAGACAGAGGTCAGTCTGTTCTCCATATCTATGAGTGTGTTTCTATTCTGTTTGTTTATTTTGTTCATTAGATTCCACATATAAATAGAGTCATATGGTGTTTGTCTTTCTGTGACTGACTTATTTCACTTAGCATAATACTTTCCAGTTCCATATATGTTGTCACAACAGGTAATGTTTTCTTCCTTTTTTTTTTTTACAGCCAAGTAGTATTCCATTGTGTAAATGTACTGTAGCTTTTTTTTTCCCACACATCTACTGATGACCATTTAAATGGCTTCCAAAACTTGACCATTAAAAATGAAGGCTGGAATGGGAGTAAAAGGCAGAAAACTGTACTTTAACAATGATTAAAATAAAACATAAAAAAAGATAGAAAATAATGCTGCACTGAATACAGGGGTGCATATATTTCTTCAAATCAGTGTTATAGGTTTTTTCAGATATATTGCCAGAAGTGAAATCACTGGGTTATAAGACGCTTCTATGTTTAATTATTTGAGAAAATTCCATACTGTTTTCCACAGTGGCTGTACCAATGTGCAATGCGCTTTCTCACCAACAGTGCATGGGGGTTCCTTTTTCTTCACATCATCACCAGCACTTGTTTGTTGATTTATTGATGATAACCATTCTGACAAGAATGAGGTAATAACTCATTGTGGTTTTAAATTGCACTTCTTTGATAATTAGTGATGTTGAGCATCTTTTCATATGTCTATTGGTCATCTGTACTCTTTGGAGAAGTATCTATTCAAGTCCTTTGCTCATTTTTTAAATTGGATTGTTTGGGAGGGGTTGGTGTTGTAAAAGTTCTTTATAAATTTTGGATATTAACCCCTCATCACATCTATCCTTGGGGAATATATTCTACCATTCAGTGGGTTCTCTTTTAATTTTGTTGATGGTTTCTCTTTCTGTGCAAACCCTTTTTAGTTTGATGTAGTCTTATTTATTTTTTCTTTTGTTTTCCTTGCCTGCAGAGATATATCAGAAAAATTATTGCTATGAGAAATATTTAAGCTTTACTATGTTTTCTTCTAAAATTTTTTATGGTTTCAAATCTTACATTTAAGTTTTCAGCCTATTTTGAGTTTATTCTTGTGTATGGTGTAAGAAGGTGGTCTAGTTTCATTTTTTTTGCAAATATCTCTTCAATTTTCTGTACACCAGTTTTTGAATAGACTGTCTTTATCAAATTGTAGGTTCTTGCTTCCTTTGTCAAATATTAATTCACTGTAAAGACATGGGTTATTGCAGGGCTACTTTGTTCCATTAAGCTACATGTGGGTGTTTTTCCAGTATCATGCTGTTTGGATTATTACAGCCTTGTAGTGTAGTTTGATATCAGATTCTGTGACTCCTCCAAACATGTTCTTTTTTCTCAAGATTACTGTAGCTACTCTAGGTCTTTTGCATTTCATATAAATTTTTGGAATGTTTTTCTAGTTCTTTGAAATACATCATTGGTATCATGATAGGAATTGCATTGAGTTTGTAGATTGTTTTGGGTAGTATAGACATATTAATGATAATTCTTTCTATCCATAAACATGGTATATTCTGCTACTTATTTGTATTTTCTTCAGTGCCATATAATTTTCTGAGTACAGGTCTTTTACATCCTTGGTTAAATTTATTCCTAGGTATATTTTATTTTTTAAATATAATTGTAAATGGGATTGTTTTCTTAGTTTGTCTTTCTGCTAGTTTATTATTGGTGTATAAAAATGCAATTGCTTTCTGGATATTCATTTTATGTTCTGCTACTTTCCTGATTTCATATATCAGTTCTAGCAGGGTTTTTTTGGTGGAATCTTTAGTGTTCTCTCCATATAATATGTCATCTGCAAATAGTGAAAGTTTTACTTTTTCTATTCCAATTTTGATGTCTTTTATTTCTTCTTGTCTGGTTGCTGTGGCTATGACTTCCGATATTATGTTGAATAAGAGTGGTGAAAGTGGACATCCCTATCTTTTTCCCAATTTTACTGTAAATGCTTTTAGGTTTTGCCCAGTGAATATTATGTTGGCTGTGAGTTTTTCATATATAGCCTTTCTTATGATGAGGTTTGTTCCCTCTATTCCCACACTGTGAGAGTTTTTATCATATGGATGCTGGATTTTATCAAATGATTTTTCTCCATCTACATATATGATCATGTGTTTTCTTTCTTTCTTTCTTTCTTTCTTTCTTTCTTTCTTTCTTTCTTTCTTTCTTCTTTCTTGTGTGTAACATCTATTGATTTGTGTATATTGTACCAATCTTTCATCACTGTAATAAATCCCACCTGATCATGGTGTATGATTTTTTTAAATGTATCGTTGGTTCTGGTTTGCTAATATTTTATTGAGGATTTCAGAATCTATATTCACCAGGGATTTTTGTCTAAAATTTTCTTTCTTTGTAGTGTCTTTACCTGGTTTTGGCATTAAGACAATGCTGGCCTGACACAATGAGCATGGGGGTTTTCTGTCCTTTTGTGTATTTTGGAAAATTTAAGAAGGTGAAGTGTTTTTTGAATGTTTGGTAAAATTCAGCTGTGAAGCTATCTGGTCCAGTAATTTTGTTTGATGGGAATTTTTCGGTTACTGCTTCTATGCAGATTTTCTGATATGCAGATTTTTCCTGTTTTTGAAGTATGTTCCTAGAAATTTATTCATTTTGTTCAAATTTCCAATTAGTTGGCATATAGTTTTTTGAAATATTTTCTTACCATCCTTTGTATTTCTGTGGTGTCAGTTGTTATTTCTATTTATTCATTTCTGATTTCATTTGTTTGGGTCCCATCTCATTGTTTTTGACGTATCTGATTAAAATTTTTCCAGTCCGGTTTATTTTTTCAAGAACTACCTTTTTGTGTCATTGAACTTTTGTATTGTTTCTTTAGACTCTTTTTGTCTCTTCTCTGATCTTTATTATTTCTTTTGTTCTCCTCACTTTGGGCATTGTTATTCTTTTTCTAGTTTCTTTAAGTATAAAATTACATTGTTTATTTGAGATTGATCTTGTTGCTTAAGGTAGGCCTGTAATGCTTTGGATTTCCCTCAGGACTGCTTTGGCTGAATCCTATAGATTTCGGGTTGTTGTGTTCTCATTATTTTTTGTTTCGAAGTGTCTTTTGATTTCTTTCTTAATCTCATTGTTGACCCATTCATTGTTTAATAACATATTACTCAGCTTCCATGTGTTTGTGTGTTTTTCAGGGGTTTTTTTGTGATTGATTTTTAGTTTCATATCATTATGATCAGAGAAGATGCTTGATATAATTTAAATTTCTTAAATTTATTGATACTTATTTTGTGTTCTAACACATAGTCTATCTTAGAAAGTGTTCCATGTGTTCTTGAAAAAAGGCATATTTTATTGCTTTTGTCTGAAATGCTTTAAAAACATCTATTAAACATATGTGATCTAGTGTGTCTTTTAAGGCCCTTTTTTTCTTGTTGATTTTCTGTCTGGAAGATTTATCCATTGTAGTCAATGGGTTTGTCAAATCCCCTTCTGTGACTGTATTACTGTTGGTCTTTCCCTCTATGTTCATCTAGATTTGTTTTATATATTTAGGTGCTAATATGTTGGATGCATAAATGGTTACAGGCTTATATTCTCTGCTGATTAATCTTTTTTATCATTATGTAGTATCCTTTGTCTATTACTATATTTTTTGTTTTAAGTTTCATTTTGACAGATATAAGTATTGCTTTACCAGATTATTTTCCTTTTCCACTTGAATGAAATATCTTTTTCCATCCCTTTGCTTTTAGTCTTTGTGTATCTTTTATTTTGACGTGGGTGTCTTGTAGACAGCATACATGTGGGTCTTGTTTTCTTGTCCATTAAGCTACCCCATGTCTTTGATTGGAGCATTTAAATCATTTACATCTTAAGTGATCATTTATGGGTACAGATTTATTGCCATTATATTCTTTATAA
This sequence comes from Phyllostomus discolor, assembly GCF_004126475.2. Taxonomy (NCBI): domain Eukaryota; kingdom Metazoa; phylum Chordata; class Mammalia; order Chiroptera; family Phyllostomidae; genus Phyllostomus; species Phyllostomus discolor. Next base: position 116,164,675 of record NC_040907.2, read on the forward strand.
CTATGTTCCCCTTTCCTCTTTCTTCCTCTTCCTCCTCCTTCTTCTTTTGGAAGACCCTTTAACATTTCATGTAATATTGTTTTGTGCTAATGAACTCCTTTACGTTTTTCTTATTTGGAAAGTGCTTTATTTCTACTTCAATTTTAAATGACAGCCTTGCTGGAAAAAGTAATCTTGGTTATAGTTCCTTTCTTTTCACCAGTTTGAATATTTTATGGCAATCCTCTCTGGCATGAAATGTTTCTTTTGCAAAATCAGCTGACAGCCTTATGGAAGTTTTACTGTAGATAACTGCTTTTCTCTTGCAAATTTTAAGATTCTCTCTCTGTCTTTAACGTCTGCTATTTTAATTATGATGTGTCTTGTTTTGTGACTCTTGGATTCTCTTTAGGACTCTCTATGCTTCCTGGGCTTGTGCGTTTTTTTCCTTCAACAGCTTAAGGAAGTTTTCAGTCATTATTTCTTCAAATAAGTTTTTGATCCCTTGCTCTCTCACTTCTCCTTCTGATATTTCTATGATGCAGATTATGGTATGCTTCATGTTGTTCCAAAGGCTCTTTAAACTATACTTATTTTTAAAAACTTTTTTTGGTGTTCTGTTTTGTTTCTGCTACTTTGTCTTCCAAATCTCTCTTTTGATCCTCTACTTCATCTAACCTACTGTTTATTTCTTCTAATGTATTCTTCATTTCAGATATTGTATTCTCTTTTCTGACTGGTTCTTGTTTATGACTCTTACATCCTTTTTCATACTGTTGTAGTTCTCACAGAGTTCTTTTGAGTTCTCACTAAGTTCCTTAGGCATTCTTATAACCATTTTTTTTAGAACTTTATATGTGGTAAATAGCTTCCCTCCATTTTATTTCACTCTGTTTCTAGATATTTCTACTATTTTTTGATATAAGGCATATTTTTTTCTCTTGACACTTTGTCTGCTTCTTTGAGTTTATGTTTATGCATTAGGTAAATCTGCTATGTCTTCTAATTTTGGTAGAGTGGCCTTATATAGTAGGTGTCTTGTGTAGTACAGTAAAGCAGTGTTCTTGATCGCCTGAGCGAGGTACTTCAGGAATGCCCCTTATATGTGTTATGTAAGCTCTCCTGTTGTAATTGAGTCTTGATGATTATTGGTCTTTATGCATGTCTTCAACCTTCAGGTTGGCTGACTGTGAATATTGACCTTGACTACAGTGTATGAGCTGCTATGTAGGTACTGACCATACTAAGTGGAATTCACCTCAGCAGTGTCTGGTGCTGCTGAGATCACACTATGCATATGCCACTTTTGAAGCTGATTGGATCCTGCTCTGATGTTGCGTGAAGCTTGTCACTGGGTATGGTGTTGCTGGGGCCTCTTGAGAGAAACCCTGGTTCAGGTCAATGTTATACACTGCCTATGGCTTGTCCTGGGCCAACTGTTTGGACCTGCAAACAAATTTACAGTTTCTGGCTGCCTCTGCTGGGACTGGATATATGTGGGAAGGACCAGTTGTGAAACAAAGCTGGTTTCCACCAGCACCAAGTCTGGGGGCAAGTCAGCAATAGGCTAAGGTGCTCTGAGATCCACTTCTGCCTTCCTTTGCTTGTCAGTTGCCTGTTAGGTTTAGTCACTGAAAGAGCTTCAAGTGGTACTTGGGTGGTATGAGGAAGGTTCTCAATGAATTACCAGGTAGGAACAAGTGGTGTTCACCATATTGTTACAGGTTCAGTCTTGGTGCTAGTGCTGGATTTGAGGCCACTCAGCAAAAGTCCCCGTGTGTATGAAGTCTGTTATTTGCCAGTTGTCTTCAGACTTTTGTGGTGGGGAATCTTGGCAGCTTTCCTTTCAGCTTTGTCCCCAGAGCCAAAAGTCCCAGACACACCTCATGTGATTCTAGATGTTCCACCTACCCTCCACTGTAGCCCAAGGTGTATGGTTGCTAGTGAAATTTTGTGCATTGGCACTTTAATAGGGCACCTGTGTGTCTAGAAGACCCTAATCTCTCCCTGTTGGACAGAATTCCCAATGATTTTCACAGTGAGATATTATATATGTGCCTCTTCCTGGCTCTGGTACTCCTGGCTATGGAGTCCAATATAGTACTAAGGCCCCCTCTTCCTCTGGGGAAAACTTTGCTGCTGAGATATCCCTCCAGGATCTCAGTGGCCACCCATGGGAGTGGGGGCAGTCCTTTTCAGATCTTTGCCCTTCCTACAAGTCTCAGTGTAGCTTCTTCTGTAAATCCTTGGTTATAAGACTTCTGTTCAGCTAGTCTTTGGTTGGTTATTCAGATTTTTTTTAATTATAAGAGAAAACTTATTTAGAAAGTTACAGAGGTAGTAAAAGTGAGCCAGGTGGGCTGTACAGGCTCAGGAAACAAGTCAAAAGGCAGAAGGCCTTTGGAGCTTAGGAGAAAGACACAGGTAATTAATGCACTTGGGAGGAAGAAGATGGGGGAAAGGGTGAAAGCTGTGGGCATGCTCTTGAGGTGGAGAGCATACCATTCATTTTTATTGTCATTTGTAATTCCAATCTGTTTCTGGGAGAAACTGAGAATTATCTATAAGGTAGCTCAGAAATGAAGAAAGAAAATAGGACAGGTAAGAGATATAAATGAGAATGTGAACATATATAAGACTCAATCTACCAAAAATTTACAAAGTTATCATTGAGAAAACTTTAAAGCAGAATAAGTGGGGGGGGATAAGAGGAGAGAAATTGGTATATTAGGTATACAAATATGTTGTAAAGCTATAGTAATTAGAACAGTGTGATATAGGCAAAGGAATAGATTTATAGACAAACAGAACAGAAACAAACCTTTTATGGGAACTTGGTATGTAGCAACTCATAGTTTATAAAGCAGTAAATAAAATTTTGACCACTCCTATTATTGACAAATTTCATATTAAAGGATCAGATAGTCACTATTTTGGGTATTGCAGACCATAGAGTCTATGTCATAACTACTTAGCTGTCCTGTTGTAGAACAAAACTAGACAAATATAATTTGTAAATAAATAAGGGGGGCTGTGTTCCAATAAACCTTTATTTACAAAACCTGGCAGCTGGCCCATGGACCACAGTTTGCCAATCTCTGGTCTGATTAATTAATTAACTGCTTTCAGATATTTGATTTGGAAAGTTATGACATTAGATCACCTGACTTTGCACATAGGATAAACTCCACATAAACTAGTGCTCTAATTCTGAAAAAGACAACTTTAGAAAGCTTAGATAAAAAATTAGAAGAATGTCATGGTAGGGCAAGGTTTCTTAAAAAAAGTGAAATGTTGATAAAATTGGTATTGCTTTTAAATAATTTCTGTATTTCTAAATACATACATAACCTAAGTTTTAAAAATGCTATACTTGAACAATAAAAAAGTTAAAAAATAAAATAGATTACAGTTTGGAAGTATGTTGGAAGTACAGTTAGATTACAGTATGTTGGACATTTGCAAAACACATAACCAGCCAAGGGTTAGTTAAACAAATGCTTATGCAAAACACTAATTTTAAACAGTATATATACCCCTATGTTCATTGCAGTGCTATTTACAATAAGCAAGGTATGGAAGCAACCCAAGTGCCCATCAATAGACAAGTGAATAAAAAAGCTGTGGTACATATTTACAATGGAATATTATTTGGCAATTAAAAAAACCCAAATCTTAATATTTGTGACAGCAGCATAGATTAACCTTGAGGGTATTATGCTAAGTGAAATAAGTCAATTAAAGAAAGATGAATACCAAGTGATTTTACTTATATGTGAAATCTAAAGAACAAAACAAACAAACAAACAAGCAAAACAAAAATAGACTCTTAATACAGACTTAAGGTTGCCAGAGAAGTCAACCTTAAGTTGACTGGTTGGGGAATTCCCTGGTTGGGGAATTGAGTAAAAAAGGTAAAATGTCTAAGAAGTACAGATTGGCAGTTACGAATAGCCATGACAATATAAAATATAGCATAGAAAATTCAATCAATAATATAATAATTGTATAAGGAGCCAAGTGGATACTGGAAATATCAGGGGGTACACTTTGTAAAATATATGATTGTTTAAACACCATGCTGTAAAACTGAAGCTAAAACTGAAGCTAAAACTGAAACTAATACAAAATAATATTAAATGTAAAGTGTATTGAAAAAACTTTAATAAAAAAGGAAAAAAAAGAGAATACTTATAGAGCAATAGAACAAGCTAGTCCAAACAAAAATCAAATGGGCAAACAACATCCTGAATAAATTTAAGAGGAGGAAGTGCAAATGACATACTTTTGAAAATATATTTAATCTCTTATAATCGGGTAAGTCAATTTAAAATGAGAGATCCCATTTCATAATCATCAATATCATAAATATGAGGACATGGAAATTTAAATATCATTACTTTAAATGTGAATGCATATGAGATGTTTGAAAACAATTTTCCAATATTTAACAATGTTGAACTTGTGCATATATTATTACCCATTAATTTTCAGTATATGCTTTTGAAACTTATGCATGTATGTATATGGAGATATACAAAGATTTCACTGTGAAATTACCTATAGTAGCATAAAAAGCAAGAGAAAGATATTCATTAATAGAGAAAGATGAATACTTCTGGTGTTAATGAATACCTTATTTTCACACATACTAATGTTTGTTTACCAAATTACAAAATTCAGTAAAAACTTCTTGCAGAATTATAAGTATAATCTTATTACCTGTATGTAATAATAGAAAATGCAAAAAAAGAAATGCAATATATTGCTGTTTTAGTCAGAGGGAAAGAGAGGAAGAGAAAGAGAAAATAAATGGAGGTAAAAATGACTTGGGACAAGATGGTGGGGAGGTAGGTGAGAGCAGAGCCCAGTTCTCCCTCTGCCCAGCTGGAACATCTAGCCAATCTTCTGAGGAACAAAGTGAACAGTCAATAGACTCCTAGCTTACATGAAGTTTGGAGGACAAAATTGTAGAGGGCATTGAAAAACAGAGGGTGAGAGATTGTGCTGGGACAGTAAGGTCCCGAGGATCTGTGCAGAGACGTAGGTCCCTGCAGCCCCCACCCAGCACCTGAGGCAGAATCTGGGGAGGAGAATTAGATCACCATCTCCCTCCCCTACCAGAGCAGGGACGGTACTCTGACACCAGGAGGGACCTGGATGCTGGACATTGCTGGGTGGAATGGAGATGAAGTGAGAGACACACAGAGGCAGTGTACATCTGCTGGGACTGTGGACACCAACACAAGAAAAATTGGGGAGCTGCACAACACCTGGAGAAGGGAGGAGTTGAACCATGTCAAACCCTGACTTGGATAGCCTCGGGACTACTTCAAAAGTTGGGCTGTGTCAAAAGCCATGCACTTATTAAGAAGGGCAGGCAGCTGCTTTGTAATGGTGATTTGAGCTATGTGTGCCCAGAGACTGAGTGGCTAAGCAGAACCACACAGCTGAGCTTGAGGCCCAATGCATGCCCAGAGTCTAAGTAGTTGAGTGGAACCAAACACCTGGGCCTGACTTGTGCAGCATGCCCAGAAGCTGAATGGTGGAGTGGAACAGAGAGCCAGAGCTTGACTCACACTGTACACCCAGAGATTGAGTGGCTTATTTGAGCTTGGCAGATCACAAAGGACCTGGGCCAGAGGTTGGGAAACTGTGAATATTGTAGCCCAGAACTGGTCCCAATTCTCTAAAAACCACAGGAAGTGAGAGAAGTGAAGCCAGGCCACCATCTTCCTATGGCATCTAGGGAGACTAGCAAACATGCTGAATAGGTTTAAAGTCAGCAAGAGGCTTACTTTTTTCTTTCCTCTAGCTTTTTAATCATTTTTTTCTTCCCCCAAATGAGGCAATAAGACGTGGAGTCATGAAGGGTCCCAAGACAGATCCAAAGGGGAAGCACAAGGCTAACCACCAAACTTGAGACACTGAGACAAATGTCACTTTGCTATCCCATAGAGCTGGCATTTTATTGCCTATGCGTATTATTATTATTTTTTCATTATTTTGCCACTTTTATTATACTAGTATTTTTAAATTTCTTTTCCATATGTTTAGTTTTCCTCATTTTATTACCCTGTTTCATTGAACTGTTTGATTGGTTTTCCTTACTCTCTCTATATTATATTATACTTTTCTTCTTTCACTTCACCTGTGTTCCAATAACAAACTACTCTTGATCATGTACTTTCTACTCTGGTTATCCAAATCGTATATTTCTTGTCATATTATTGTTGTTCCAGTACTATTGTAAATAATTGTTGTTCCATACAATTGTACATGCAACACAGCAACTCTCCCTTATCTTGGACAACTTCCCTTAATTCCTGAGCATTATTATTGTTGTGGTTAACCCTATTCTCTCTCACACTATGCCTACTTTCTATCCTTTACTCTCACTATATCTCCCCATCTAACCTTGCACACATGCTCTGTTTTTGTTTGTTTGTTTGTTTGTTTGGATTCAGCTCACAATCCTCCTCTCCTTTAACAAGAGTCTTATCTCTCTTACACCTTTCCTAAAAAGTGGCTACTTGGGTGAAATACCACAGTTAATGTTATACGTATCCAAAGAATCTCCTATCTCTTCTCTACTCGCTGTTACTTTAAATCCCATAAAATACTCTCCCACTGTCTTAACCCATTTTGCCTATCCCTGCCACAGATCACATACAAGAATAAGTGGGAGCTGTGAACATCAGTATACATATTGGAGGAAAGAAACCACCAACAAAGGAACCACCAAAAGGTAAAAACCCAAGTACAATGAAAAAGCCCACAAAAACAGAAGAAAGGGCAAACTTAGAGAATCTAGACAAGGAGATCAAAGAGACCACACCACTCTAGAACAGCATAGAAGTCCTACCATTAAGTTCACTCTACAAAGACAACTAGAAAAGCGACACAGCACCAAGTGCAGAAACAAACAAAAAGAGTTGCCTAAAATGCGGGGACAAAAAAGAACATGCAATCAAAAGGAATGAAAGACTCCCTACTAAAGGAGCTAAAAGAAATAGAGGTAAGCAAACTATCAGATATAGTATTCAAAACAATGGTTATAAAGATGCTCAAGGAACTCACAGACTACTGAGTAAGGAACTGAGTGAGAACTACAACAATATGAAAAAGGAAATAGAAACTATAAACAAAACCCAGGAAGAAATGAACAATAAAAGCTCAGAAATAGACAACACAATAGAAGGAATTACAAGCAGGCTGGATGAAGCATGGGATTGAATCAGCAACTTGGAGGACAATGTAGAAAAAAACACTGAGAAAGAGCCAGAAAAAGAAAAGAGGCTCAGAAAGAACAAAGAGGTAGTAAGGGGACCGCAAGGTAACATGAAATATAACAATATCCATATAACAGAGTTACCAGAAGGAGAAGAAGAGCAAGGGATAGAAAACCTGTTTGAAAAAAGGAATAATGAAAGCATTCCCTAATTTGATGAGAGAAAAAGTCACACAAATCCAGGAAACACAGAGTCCCAATCAAGAGGAACCCAAAGAGGCCCACTTTAAGACACATCATAATTAAGATTGCAAAATTCCAAGACAAAGAGACAATCTTAAAGGCAGCAAGGGAGAAACAGGAAGTAATATAAAAGCAACAAAGGAGAAACAGGAAGTAATATACAAAGAAGCCCCAATAAGACTAGCAGCTGACTTCTCAGTGGAAATGCTCCAAGCCAGAAGGCAATGGTGAGAAATATTCCAAGTAATGAAAACCAAAGGTCTACAACCAGGACTACTATATCCAACAAGGTTCTCAATTAAAATGGAAGGCCAATTAAGGAGCTTCCCAGACAAAAGAAGGCTCAAAGAATACACCTCCACCAAGACAGCTCTGCAATAGGTGCAAAAGGGACTTCTTGAAGAAAAGAAGAAAAAGAGTAAGAGAGACAAGAACACAGGTATGGAAAGATGGCAATGAGTAAGTACCTATCAATAGTAACCTTAAATGTAAATGGAGTAAATGCTTCAAACAAAAGACTTAGAATAGACTGATGAATAAGAAATCATGACCCACGCCTATGCTGCCTACAAGAGACCCACCTCAGAACAAAAGACCTACACAGACTGAAAATGAAGGGCTGCAAACAAATATTCCAAGCAAGTGGGCAAGAAAAAAAAGCTGGGGTAGCAATACTCATATCAGACAAAATAGTCTTCAAAAAAGGGCCATAAAAAGAGACCCAGAAGGTCACTTCATAATACTCAAGGGAAGAATCCATCAAGAAGACACAAATGTTGTAAATATATATACACCCAACATAGGAGTACCCAAATACATGAAGAAAATCTTGGAGGACTTCAAGAAAGTTATTAATGGCAACACAATTATAGTAGGGGATTTCAACACCCCACTGTCAAAAATGGATAGATCTTCCAAACAAACTATCAACAAAGACATTGAGACACTGAACAATGTCATCGATCCAATGGACTTAACTGATATATACAGAGCCTTTCATCCCAAAGAAGCAAATAAACATTTTTTTTCAAATGCACGTGGAACATTTTCAAAGATAGAACACATGATAGTACACAAAATAAGCCTTAAGAAAATCAAGAAAATTGAAATCATATCAGGCATTTTCTCTGACAACAAAGCACTGAAACTAGAAACAAACCTCAAGGAAAAAAAAAAAAACAAAAAACACTCAAACTCATGGATATTGAATAGCATGCTACCGAACAATGAATGAGTCAAGAATGAGGTCAAGAAAGAAATCAAAAGGTTTCTGGAAACAAATGAAAATGAACTCACAATGATCCAGAACTTATGGGACACAATGAAGGCAGTCCTGAGAGGGAAGCTCATAGCAATACAGGCCTACATAAAGAAGATAGAAACATTTCAAAAGAACAGCCTAACCCTACACGTACAAGAACTTAAGGAAAAGCAACAAAGACAGCCCAGAGTAAGTAAAAGGAAGGAAATAACCAAGATCAGGGCAGAATTAAATGACATAGAGACTAAAAGCACAATTCTAAGGATCAGTAAATACAGGATCTGGTTCTTCAAAAAGGTAAACAAAGTCAACAAGCCATTAAGCAAGCTCATCAAGAACAAAAGAGAGAGGACCCAAAGAAACACAATCAGAAATGAAAGAGGAGAGATTACAACTGACAAGACAGAAATACAAAGAATTGTAAGAAATTACTAGGAAGAAGTATATACCAAGACATTTGAAGACCTAGGTGAAATGGACAAATTTCTAGAAAAATATAATCTTCCAAAACTCAGTGAAGAAGAAGCAGAAAGCCTGAACAGACCAATAACAGCAGATGAAATTGAAGCAGTAATCTGAAAACTCCCAACACACAAAAGCCCTGGACTGAATGATTTCACAGGAGAATTCTACAGAGCATTTAAGGAAGAGCTAGCCCCTATCCTTCTCAGACTATTCCAAAAACTCCAAGAAGATGGAAGACTCCCAAACTCTTTCTATGAGTGAGAATCATCTTAATCCCCAAACCAGATAAAGACACAACAAAGAAAGAAAACTTCAGGCCAATATCACTGATGAGCATAGATGCTAAAATCCTCAACAAAATATTGGCAAACCACATCCAGCAATACATTAAAAAGATCATACACCATGACCAAGTGGAATTCCTCCCAGGGATGCAAGGATGGTATGATATTCACAAACTAATAAATGCAATATATCACATAAACAAAACAAAAGACACAAATCACATGATCATATCAATAGATGTGGGAAAACCATTTGATGAGGCATAGCACCTATTGATGATAAAAACACTCAGCAAGGTGGGAATAGAGGGAGCATTCCTCCACCTAATAAAGGCCATGTATGAGAGATCTACAGCCAACATCATACTCACTATGCAATAACTAAAAACTTTCCCACTAAGATCAGGAACAAGAGAAGGTTGTCCACTTTCACTGCTTCTATTCAACATAGCATTGGAAGTCCTAGCCACAGCAATCAGACAAGAGAAGGAAATAAAAGGCATCCAAATTGGAGAAGAGGAAACAAAACTGTCATTGTTCACAGATGACATGATAGTGTACATAGAAAATCCTATAGACTCCACCAAAAAACTGCTCGACCTAATAAATGAATTTGGCACACCAGCAGGATACACAATCAATATTCAGAAGTCAAAGGCATTTTTGTATAGCAACAATGAAATATCAGAAACAGAAATCAGGAAAAAGTCCCATTTGATAAAGCAACAAGAAAAATAAAATGCCTAGGAATTAACCTAACCAAGGAGGTAAAAGACCTATACTCAGAAAACTACACAACACTGAAGAAAGAAGTTAAGGTAGACAGAAACAAGTGGAAACATACACCATGTTGATGGATAGGGAGAATTAACAAAATGTCCATATTCCCCAAAGCAATTTATACAATTTATAGATTCAATGCAATACAAATTGATGTAACAATGGCATATTCCACAGATATAGGACAAAGCTTCAAAAATTCATATGAATTTTTGGAAATTCATATTTTTATGGTTCATAGGAACCATAAATGACCCTGAATAGCTGCAGAAATTTTGTGAAAGAAAAACAAAGTAGGAGGGATCACAATACCTCATATCAAACTGTATTACAAGGCCACTGTAGTCAAAACAGCCTGGTACTGGCATAAGAACAGATATGTGGACCAATGGAACAGAATAGAGAGCCCAGAAATAAATCCAAGTCCCTATGGTCAATTAATATTTGACAAAGGGAGCAGCAGCATAAAATGGGGCACATATAGCCTCTTCAACAAATGGTTGCCTCAGACAAGGGCTTGATCACCAAAATATATAAAGAACTCACATGACTCCATTCTAAGAAGACAAGCAACCCAATTGAAAAGTGGGCAATGTACTTGGACAGACACTTCTCCAAGGAGGACATACAGAGGGTGCAGAGACACTTGAAGAGATGCTCAGTATTGCTAGCTATCAGAGAGATGCAAATTAAAACCACAATGAGATACCACTTCACACCAGTCAGAATGGCCATCATAAACATGGCAACAGACAAGTATTGGAGAGGTTGTGGAGAAAAGGGAACCCTAGTGCACTGTTGGTGTGATTGCAGCCTGGGGCAACCACTATGGAAGACCGTATGGGATTTCCTCAGAAAACTGAAAATGGAACTGCCTTTTGTCCCAGAAATTCTACTGCTACAGTTATATCCTAAGAGCCCCGAAACACCAATCCAAAATAACCTGTGCACCCCAATGTTCACAGCAGCACAATTGACAATAGCCAAGTGCTGGAAGCAGTCTGAGTACCTATCAGTAAATGAATGGATCAAAAAAACATGGTATATTTACACAATGGAATTCTATGTAGCAGAAAGAAAGAAGCTCCTACCCTTTGCAACAACATGGATGGAACTGGAGAGCATTATGTTAAGTGATATTAGCCAAGCAGTAAAAGGCAAATACCATATGATCTCACCTTTATCTGGAACCTAATCAATAAAACAAACAGTCAAGCAAAATATAACCAGAGACATTGAAATTAAGAACAAACTGACTGTAAACGGAGGGGAGATGTGAGGTGATAAATAGAGGGTAAATGGTAAAGGATTTATAGGAACAACTATAAAGGACCCATAGACAAAAATGAGAGGTGGTGGAAACAGGAGAGGGAAGTTGGGATAGTTGAGGTTTTGTGAAGGGGTTAGGGAAAAAGGCAGAAGATTGTATTTGAACAGCAATAAAATTCAAAAGTATTTCATCAAAAAAGAAAATAAATTCATAATAAATGCATATGGATTTGTGGAATTGGCTAGAAAGGATAACCATGTATGTTAGGATAGTGGATGACTTTTGGAAATGAAAGAGAAGAATGGAATTAGAAAACATTTAACAGGGCTATTAATTGTAACTGTAATATTTTATTGTCTTAATAGTGACATTAAACATTTTTGACCATACCTTTATCATACATGAGTTGTGGGTATCACTGGTATCACATCTTATTTTTGTAGTTTTCTACACTCTTCACTAATTTAATATTTTTTAAACAGGGAAGGAGAAAAATATATACATGTAAATTTATATATATTCATATACCTGCACACACATACATATACAGATGAAAGGTGTGGGGATGTTATAGAGGTTGAATTATTCACACAAATAAATTGAGAAATGTCAAGGCTGCTGGCATAAGATAAAATAGTGGTAACAGGCCATTCAAAGCATTGTTAAACAACAGAGAATTTCATTGAGGCTTTTTAAATTTAAATGGGAGAGAAGATGGTTTTTTAAAATTGTGTTTTAAAGGATCCTGCATTATGCAGCATAAAAAAAAATGTCCTGGGAGGTATACCTGAACATTACAAAGCAACCTCTTAGAGCTTTATTTCAGTAGCCCCAAGAAGAAACAAGGGCAGCCTGTGGTAGTTTAGGGTATAATGTAATAAGACTTGGTGATAAATTGAGGGAAGAAAATGAAAGTGTGAAAATGATTCAGAACATTTGACCTATGCCATACCATTAGACAAAGGATGCAAGAGAAAGTTCACAATTTTAGTTAGAATGTATTCAGTTTGATGTGAACTTGAGACATGGAAATGGAAATGTCAGGTCATTCTGGAGTTCAGTGGAGCAGTTTAGGCTGGAGATAGAGAAGTATGCATATTTTGGTAATCGAAATTATGGACTAATATTGTATAGCCTAGAAGAACATAGAGTTAGAGGAAAATGACCTTTATCTTTAACCTTGAAGAAGCTCAATTTCATATGTCAATATGAAGAAGAGGTATATGGAAATAAGACTGAGAGGTTGTCAGGGAGTAAGAAAGAAAATCTAGATACAGACATGTCAGTAATGTAAAAAGAAGACAATGCTTCAAGGAAAAAATAGTCAAATAGGATTGAAAGCTAGTGGGAGGTGAAACATGGGGAAATCTAAAAAAAAATACCTACTGGACTTAGTTACATTGTTACCATAGAAAAAGCTTCTTTAGTTTCATAATAGGAACAGATGGTTTGTCTGAAAATTCAGTGAAGTATGTGTGCATAAATAAAGATTCTGAGTGTAAACATTTTGAAATTGGTTCATCTGAGAGAAGAGAGAGATGGTTATATCTGGAAAAGTCTGTTGGGTTATGATTTGATATAGTATATTTAATGGGAAATTTAATAGAAAGAGAGATGTTGAATATATCAAACAGAAAGGCAAATATTTTGAAGTTCATGAGAATGGGGATTCTAAATATGGGTAAAGGAATCAGGCTCAAAGACAAGGAGGACAGTTTTTCTTCTGTAAAAGGAGACAGTATGCTAGTATGTTTATCAAAAGGAAGGTGAGAGTTCTAATCTGATCTTCTCTTAAGCAGCAGTCCTGGCATCTGTAGGGACTGTGGTTTAAGATGGAGGGGTGGAGTATTTGAGAAGCATGGGCAAGATAAAAAGTAGTTATGTCAGAGTGAGACAGCAGGTCAAAGAACCAGACTAAGATCACTAGGCCATTTTACACGCTTACTGAGATCATGAATTTGTGGCAGTAACTACGTGCAATGATGAGTAAAATTCCCTAGCTGCCTTTGGCTCTTCAAATATAGGCATGGAGAAGGTATGCAGGGTGGTGCTTTTGCTCCAATCATGCAATAACAATTCAAGAAGTTTCTGCACTGGGTAGAATAGCCTGAAATCTAAGTTGTGAGAGAACTGAAAGAATGTTTTACAACTGATATTTTTGTTTGGAGGGGGTTAAAAAATAAAATTGCTAGACTACATTTTCAAGCAAATTTACTGGCAATTCATAGATACATACATATTTCAACTGGAAGACACTCTCCACAGAATGTGGGACTGTGACTTAGCACCTTGTCCAGGCATGAGCAAACTAGGCTCTAGGGCAAGGAAAACTCATCATTTGTTTATCCAAATCAGGTATATATGTGCCCTACTGACTTCCCTGGTAAATGTGCACCCCAATTTGTTTCTGCAGATGAGCAAGTCCACTTACTGGAATTACTACTGGGCACTGCAGTTGTGAAGTGGGACTGCCAAGATGCCCACAGTGCTTATTACAAGCATTCCCTCTTCATAGTCAGGGTCCCAGTGGCTGAGCTCACAGATTCACCTTAATTCCCATGGTGTGAGATTAGAGTAGGGGCTCCCACAAAGCAACACACAATGCTGTGGAGAGATAGATCGTCTCTCTTGGGTTCTCTTTCCTCACTGGAGGAACGGAGGCTCAGAGGAGACCTCTTTACTTGGTGCTGCATTGTTCTGGGGGAGGAGTAATGATGTCAATGCATAGCCACTTTTCTTACACTTCTAATACAGTGTGTCTAGGTCTCTGAAGTTCAAGAGGGTGCTTAAGTTTCATCTGCATGTTCAAGGATTCTCTCAGTGATGTCTTCTTGTAGTTGTTAGTTGATCTTTTTGTGAAGGGGAGTGAAGTCAGAAACAACTTATGTTGCCATGTTGGTGATGCCCCTCTCAACTCTTTGTATTATTTCAACAGACAAGCTATTTTTTTTCCTCTGGCTTCATTCAGGATTTTGTCTTTATCATTGATTTTCTGCAGTTTGGAAATGATTTGCCTAAGTGTAGGGATTATTTGTTATTTATGTTTGCTTGTTTTATTTTTGCATTTATCCTGTTTAGTGTTCTCTAAGCTTCCCAGGTCTGGGGTTTAGTGTCTGACATTAATTTGGGGAGATTCTCAATCATTATTATTTCAAATATTTCTTCTGTTCCTTCCTGTTTTTCTTCTGGTATTCTCATTGTCTCCATGTCACCCCTTTTTCAGTTGTTCCAAAGTCCTTAGATGCTTCTTTTTGTTCTTTGCTTTTTGGTTTTCTATTAAAAAGAAAAAAAAAAAGATTGTTTCCTTATCTCTGTTCAGCCAACTAATAAGCCCATTAAAGGCAATCTTTATTTCTGTGATTGTGTGTTTTATCTCCAGCATTTCTTTTTTGTTCTTTCTAAGGATTTCCATCTCTCTACTTACATTTTCCATCTGTTTGTGAATGCTTCCTGCTTTACCTATTATAGCCCTTAGCATATTGATCACAGTTGTTTTACATTCCTGGTCTGATAAGTTCAACGTCCTTCCATGTCTTTTTCTGATGCTTGGCCTGTCTCTTCAAATTTTGTTTTTGTCCATTATACCTCAGTAAAACATAAAGATAAAAAGAAAGAAAAAATGTATCTTTTGCCTTTTGGTATATCTTGTAATTTTTTTCTTGATAGCTAGATATTATGTCCCACATGAAAGGAACTGTTGTAAATATACATTTAGTTTTGTGAGGTAAAGAGGAAGGGAGGTGTCCTACAGTTCTGTGATTGGGTCTTAGTCTTAGTTAGCCTATGCTTCTGGACTGGGAACTTAACAAGTGTTTTTTAGGGTTTCTTCCCCCCATTAGGTGGGACAGTATGACTAGAGTGGGTTGGATTTGGGTATTTTTGTTCACAGATCAGTTAGGCTCTATAAACCCTAGCTGGTTAGGCTCTATCTAGTTAAGTAGTTTACCCTGAGGTTGAGTCTTGTTAAGAAGAACACAATGCCCTGGCATATTTCAAACTGATTCATTTTTCCCTCCCCCTGCGAGAAGCCTTCAATTTTTCTCTGATATTTACTCCTGGAATCTACTTTTCTCTTGGAAGTAAATCTCAGAATATTGTGGGACTCCTTCCTCCACTACCAGCACTAATGGGTCTCCCTGGAGTTTTTAACTCTCAGAGTTGTGCACACTGAGCCTCCAGCAATTCATTAATTACAGTGCAGATTTTCCTACTGGTTCCTGTTGTGGTTTCAGCTCGTAAGTCTCTGACCTCATAAGTCATGACTCTGCATTTGCTTGTCCATCTCTCTAGTTTTGGGGATGGTAGTTTTCCCTGTATACTCTCTCTTTTATGGATCCAATAAGAGTTATTGATTTCTCAGTCTGTTCAGATTTTTACCATTAGGACAAAGTAACAAGCAACTTCTAAGCTCCTTACATGTGGAACCAGAAGCTCAGCAGATGTCCTCTGTTGATGTCTCAAATCATCAATGTCTCAATTTTTTTCCATTTTGTAATTTTTCCTGTATAGACTTCTTTTATTATCATATAGATACTATATTATGTTAAAATTCTCTACAGACACTAACCAATATTTCTATTTGACTCTTCCCTTGTGTTTTCCATTTCTTCCCTTTCAACTGTGCTGAAATGTTTTGCTTATTCAATTAGTCCTTCTTTAATATGAAGTTTGTTTTTTTTCAACTTCCCAGAGAGTCTTCATAGCCAGTTTATGTTTTTCAATGCATAGCTAAATTAGTCATTTTAGGTATTTGGCAAATGTTTACTCTGTGGCTGAGACCAGCTATTCTTGCTGTGGGCATTTTTCCACAGGATGTAACTTATGTGACTGCAGGTAAGCAAGAGTCCAGATGTGTCAAAATGCAAGCTATCATCAGGTTACACAAGCAAGGAGACCCCAACAAAATAAGAAGATCTGTAACCCTTCAGTAGAGAGATTTGTCTACTTAAGTTATGGGTTGGCAGCCTCTGGCTCCCAATGCCTTTTGTGTTTTTTATGTTTTTGTGGAGTTCTGCCATTACCTTCTTGCATCTGCTGCTTTTCTATATCTGCTCAACACCAATACAGGGGTAGGCAAAGGAATGTTTACAATTGTAACATAAGTAATACAATATTTAATAAATAATAATACAAGAAAAACTCGTGTTTTGCATACTCACAACTATAAAACTACTTTTGCTCTACCCTGTACAAGGGGCAATCAGAAACAGATATGAACTTTAAAGACCTGGTCTCTGAGCTATAGTGGAGTACACTGGATCTCAAAATGTAGAACAAGGGCCAGAGACATTAGCATTCTCTGGGAGCTTATTAGAGATGAAAGTTTGTGGATAATGCTCCAAACCTACTGACTCAGAAAATCTAGGGGTTTGGCTTAGGAATCTGCATTTGAACAAATCCTCCAGGTAATTTTGAGGGCCGTAATGTTTGAGAACCACTGTTCAGATACACAGCCAACTCCTCTGTATACCTAGGTAGAAGTCAGGGTACAAAAGGACTGCCACAACTGGCTCTTCTCTTTCAAATGTCTTTAATTAATTACATGGTCAGCAATCTATTCCCCTTTGTCTATTGATGCTGTGAGATTATCCATGTATTATGTTGGGAAAACTGGTTTTCATTTCTAAGTCAGCCCATCTGGTGCTTAGTTTTGTTTGAGGGTTTTCTATAAATTTGTGTTCCTGTTCTATGTCACATTTCCTCAAATTTCAGTATCACAGATATGGCCTGCTTTATTGCACTATTTGGAAATTCTCTCTATATATACACACACACGTACACACACACACACACAGGATAGACAACATGTTAGGACACAAAACAAATCTCACTAAATTTAAGAAGTTTGAAATTGTATCAGTCATCTTCTCTGACCACAATGCTATGAAACTGGAAATCATTCTCAAGAAGAACACTGAAAAGCAAAGACATGAAAACTAAATAATGTTATTAAACAATGAATGGGTCAACAACAAGATTAAGGAAGAAATCAAAAGATACCTTGAAATAGATGAATAGGAGGACAGGACAATCCAAAATCTGTGGGACACTGGGAAGGCAACTCTAATGGGAAATTCATAGCATTACAGGCCTACCTCAAAAAGGAAAAAAAGTAAAAAGAAAAGCTCAAATAAACAATCTAACTTTACACTTAAAGGAACTTGAAAAAAAAAAAACCACAAAGCCCTAAGTGAGTAGAAAGAAGGAAATAATAAAAATCAGAGAAGAAATAAACAAAATAGTCTTAAAAAATGACACAAAAGATCAATTAACCCAAGCAGTTGTTTTTGAAAAGATAAACAAGACTGATGAATATTTAACCAGACTCATCAAGAAAAAAGGGAAAGGATCCAAATAAATAAATTAGAAACAAAAGGGGAGAAATAACTGCAACCAAAGAAACATAAATGATTGTAAGAAAATATTATAAACAACTATATACCAGAAAATTGGACAACATGGATAAAGTGGATAAATTCTTGGAAGTATACAATCTTCTAAAACTAAATCAGGGAGAATCAGAGAATCTCAATGGACAGATTACACTTAGTGAAATTGAAGCAGAAAAAAAAAAGCTCCCAACGAACTGGACTGAATGACTTCAAAAGGGAACAACTAACACTTCTTCTCTAACTATTTCATAAAATTCAAGAGGAGGAAGGGCTCCAAAATTCATTTTATTAGGCCAGAATTATCCTAATTCCAAAACCAGACAAAGATACTACAAAGAAATAAAATTATAGGCCAATATTTCTGATGAACATAGATGTGAAAATCTTCAACAACCTATTAGCAAAATGAATACAGCAATTCATCCAAAAGAACATATAATATGATCAAGTGAGATTTATTCTGAGAATGCAAGGTTGATACAACATTCAATAATGGCTTGCAGCAAATAAACAAATGTTATTCACCACATAAACAAAATGAAGGCTAAAACCACATGATCATATCAATAGATGCAGAAAAAGCATTTGATAAAATCTGGCACCAATTTATGACAAAAGCTCTCAGCAAAGTAAGAATAGAGGAGTCATGCCTAGACATAACAAAGGCCATATAGACGAACACATTGCCAGTATCATACTCAATGGGAAAAAAATACAAGCATTCCCTTTAAGATCAGGAACAAGACAGGGACGTCCACTTTCAACATAGTACTGGAAGTCCCAGCCACAGTCACCAGACAAGAATAAGGACTAAAAGGCATCCAATTGGAAGGGAAGAATTAAAACTGTATTTATTCCAATATGACATGATTCTGTATAGAGAGAAACCCAAAGATTCTACCAACAAACTACTAGAAATAACAAAAGAATTCAGCAAAGTAGCAGGATACAAAATTAATATTCAGAATTCAGTTGTATTTTTACACACCAATAAACTAAGAGAAAGGAATTCAAGAAAATAATCCCATTCACAATTGCTTCAGAAAGAATATCATACCTATGGATTTGCTTAACCAAGGATGTCAAAGACCTGTACTTGGAAAATTATAAAACATTGAAGAAAGAAATGGAAGAATATATAAATAAGTGTAAGCACATACTGTGTTAGGAAGAATTAACATCATTAAAATGTCCATATTACCAAAAGCAATAGATAGATTCAATTCAATTCCTATCAAGATTCCAATGATGTATATCACAGAACTAGAACAAATACTTCAAAAATTTATATGGAACCACAAAATCCCCTGCATATTATTCCTGAGAAAGAAGAACAATGTTGGAGGAATCACACTACTTAATATCAAACTGTATTATAAGGCCATAGTAATAAAAAAAAACATGGTACTGACATACAAACAGACAGATAGATCAATGGAACAGAATAGAGAGCCCCATATATAAACCCAAACCTTTAGAGTCAATTAATATTTGGCAGAGGAAGCAAGTGCATAAAATGGGCTCAATATAGTTTTTTTTAAATAAATGGTGTTGGGAAAATTGGACAGATACATGAAGAAAAATGAAAGTAGACCACCTTTTTATACCACACACAAGAATAAATTCAAAATGAATCAAAGGCATAAATTTTAGACCTACAACCATAGAAATCCTAGAAAAAAACATAGGCAGCAAAATCTTAGACTTTGCTTGTAGGAACTTTTTATCAGATATATCTCCCCAGGCAAGTGAAACAAAAGAATAAAATAAACAAATAGGACTTCATCAAACTAAAAAGTTTTTACACAGCAAATTAAATCAGCAATAAAGTAAAAAGACAACCCACAGAATGAAGGAATATGTTTGCCAATACATCTGATAAGGGGTTAATATAAAAAATGTATGAAGTACTTACAAAATTCAACACCTATAAAACAAACAACCCAATTAAAAAATAGGCAAAGGACCTGAGTAGACAGACATTTCTCCAAAAAGGACATACAGATGGCCAATAGACTTGAAAATTTGCTCAACATCACTAATCATCAGAGAAATGCAAATTAAAACCATAATGAGATACCATCTCACATGTCAGAATGGCTATCAATAAATCAACAACAAAAAAGTGCTGGCAAGGATGTGGAGAAAGGAGAACACATTTGCATTGTTGGTAGGAATACAGACTGGTACAGCCACTGTGCAAAGTAATACGGAGATAGCTCAAAAAATTAAAAATAGATCTGCCTTTTGACACAGTGATCTCTCTTTGGGGAATATATCTAAAGAAACCCAAAACATTAATTTCAAAAAATATAAGCACCCCTATGTTCATTGCAGCATTATTTACAATTGCCAGGATGTGAAAGCAGCCCAAGTGTCCATTAATAGATGAGTGGATAAAACAGCTATAAGACATTTTCACGATGGAATACTACTCAGCCATAAAAAGAAGAAATTTTACCCTTTGCAATAGTGTGGGTGGACCTGGAGAGCATTATGCTAAGTGAAATAAGCCAGAGAAGCACAAATACCATATGATTTCACTCTTATGTGGAATCTAATGAATAAGCTGAACTAACAAAGAAAAGGGGGACAGACTCATAGATGGAGAGCAGGATGACAGGTAACTGGGGTGGGGCAAGACTAGGAGGTGGAGGGACTGAGGAAAAAGGAAGATGGACAACAGTGTGGTAATTGCTGGTGGGAGGGGAGTATAAGGGGACTTAAAGGTAATGTAAAAAATACAATACAAAGATAAAAAAATAAAACAAAATATGTAAAACTATAAAAGAAAACTTGAACTATCCAATGGAAACCATTAAAAGTGAGAGAAAGAAAAATAAAGAACATATATAGTAAATTGTTGTATATATATATAAATAGATGTGTGAGTAAACACATATCTATGAAAATATATAGTAAATTGTTGTGTATATATATATATATATACATAGATGTATATGTGTGTGTGTGTGTGTGTGTGTGTGTGTATACACATATCTATGTAATTCATGTATTTTTTTACCTCTTATTGTGGAGATCTGTAAAATCATATTGTGTGGAACTGCACTTCATTCCCTTAAGGCACACGGTCTGTTAGTAAATTCTGTGGACTCTGCTTTGTAAATATTCCTATTCTCTCCCTTCTTCTGCAGTTCCACTGATGCCATATGGTATAGGTTCCTTTTATCTTTCACTTAAATTATTTCAACAGTCTTCTCAATGTATCTTAAAACTTCTAGACCCTTATCTACAGAAGAGTGAGGGCAGTAGGTGCCTGTAAGAAATAGAAGAACATAGCAAACCCTTCTGAGTCTGTTGGCTTATTTGTAAAATGGAAATAAAACAAGTTAATTATATTAATTATGGTGACCAACATTTGTTATTTAATGAAAACATCTTGGTAATAAATATTCACTGTAATGGTCAATAAAAATATTCTGGGCATCAACAAATAAATTTTTCATGAATTTGTTTTTCCCACCAAGACCCAACAATTATATTGTATCTGTTCATCTTAATGACTTTGAATTCTGTGTTTTCTCAATCCTGAGATCTTATTTGTTGTAAGATATACCAGCAATTTTATAACAGCTCTTCAGAAATAAAAACAAAAAAGTTACCACACTACATGCATACATTTATTGTAAGAAATATTTCAGTGCCAGAACATTAGAATGAGAAATGTATAACTATTAGAAAAAGAACCATGGCAGGTAAACCATAACCATGCTATTTTATGTTATCAGTCAGGTGGCAGCAGGAATCTCTGAGGTCTGAGTGTGTGTAGGTGGGTGGGGGTGTTGATTCTATGGAAAAAGAAATTGATTCAGTAATTTGCCTATTTTACAAACTGAGAAAACAGCATGGAAACATGTCTCAGTGATTTTCAATTCCTGTTCTGTCTGACACACTACACTGACTTTGTAGGTCAAAAAGTATCACTACTTAATCCCACTTGAGGCATTGAATACTATCCTGTCATGTAACCAAATGGCAATTTGACTTAATAAGTTTAGAAAAACAAATTTCTTCATCCTTTCTTTAGTTCTAGCTATAGAAATGGCATCACTATTTCTAGGGAATGAAAACAATTCCAGCTTCTTTTTGAGAATTATTTTTCAAGGAAAATCCTTAATAAGTTGGTCTACACAAGAAATGTAGAGGTTTTCTTTACCCATTTAATTGGAAGTGAATAAAAGTTACAAACTTTTGTATAAATCAATGCATTTTATTTTCACTTTAAACAGAATTCAGATTTAACTACTTTTTTGCTTATTTGATAAAGGACCAGAGCTTTTTGGCCTACAGATAACTGAAGGCAAGTTCCATCTGGTGGTGAACTACTGAGATTTCTCATGATATATTCAATTTCAGCATTTATGTGGTTTCTGAAGTTTTCTTAGCCATTTTTCAAGTTAAATCATCCACTTCACCTAAAATTATATGGACATAGAGTACTTTTTATTTTTGCTAATCTTAAATCTGAATGTATTGCATTTCCTTCTAATGGCAACTTGTATTACTACAAATGTGTTGTTTCTCTGTTTTTGCTCATTTCTGAACTCTGATTGTTCAAATGGCATTCATAGAATAATTTTTATTTTTTTTTAATTTTTCCCAGATTTTTTACCATTGTTCAAGTACAGTTTTCTTCATTTCCCTCCACACAACTTCCCCTTACCTCAGCCATCCCCACTTCCCACCCTTGATCCTGCCCTGCTTTGGTTTTGTCCATGTGTCCTTTACATGTTCCTGAAAACCCTTCCCCTTTTCCCCACATTATCCCCTTCTACCTCCCCTCTTGTTACTGTCTGTTCTGAATTTCAATGTTTCTGGTTATATTTTGCTTGCTTGTTTCTTAATAGACATTTCTGGGAGATATCACCAAAGTTCAGTGATTAAGAGACTCTGCTGTAGAATTGATTGTCTCAGATGCAATTTAATCTGTTATTTCATAGTTGGGTTTGTGTTCTAACCCCTCTTAACTTCAACTTCTTCATCTTCGATGTTGAAATAACAAATGAACATATTATGTGTAATGCAAATTAAATGAGACAATCTGTGCAAACTTTAATAAATGCTAGCTACTGCTCAACACATTTCATACCAATATAAAACCCCTTATCCTAGCCTTTAGCTTCATTGCCTAGTGCACCTGTTAACTGATTTATACACAAGTGTTTTACTTTCTCTTTAGAAATATAGAGTTTTACACTAATAATTGGGATTTCTTTTTCCCCTTTCCTCCCTTCTTTCTCGCTCTTCTTTTTCCACTTCCCTCCATCCTTCCTTCCTTTTGTCCTTCTTTCTTTCCTTGGAGGAACCTGGAGAATGAAAAAGGAAGAGGGGATTCTTGGAAATTACAGATATTCAAGGAAGAATTTCCATGGAATATGCATATTATCTTCATTTCTAATATCTTACAAATGAAATAAAAAACAATGTTCAGCTCAATCAGTCGATTATTGGGAATTTGAATATCTACAGTATCAAATAACATTTGAAAATGAATTATAGTATGCCTGGGTTCTTCTAGACATAATCTAAATTAGACATTTGGAAGCAGATAATACGAGTGTAGTGAAATATACAGAAAATTTTAAATAAAACTTGGTTTCTATCTGGGTACTCAAATAATGCTCAGAGTTCTTTGCCTGTATATTTTTGTTCATCAGTACCCTCAGTTTTATTCAGAATTTTTTATTAAAATCAACTGGAAGGTTTTCACAATATCCAATATTACTACCCAAACTCTTTCATGGTTTGTCTGTCTATCTATCTATCTATCATCTATCAATCTATCTATCATCTATCATCATCATCTATCTACTTATGAATAGCGGGATTGGAACATGTAAGGAAGGAGCATTCTTTAATTATGAAGTGGTCCTTGGGGTTTTCAGAGCCACATCATAGATGCTTTAACTTGCTAATTCATTCCAATTACTTAAATTAATAAGAGACCTGTGGGAAGTGGTTTTCTAGCCTTAAAGTTTTTCAATGTCCAAACCATTACACAAGTGTAAATCATGGATTTTTTACCAAAAAAAGTTGTAAGAATAAAAGATGCTAAAATCTATATAACACTTAAATGAAGAGGAATCAAAAAGTGCAAGATGTACATTTATAAATGCTGATTTATGTTGCTAGTGTGCACAGTCAGGATGATTTTTGAATCAAATGTAAATTGCACAGATCCTCCTCCAGTGCTCTAGGATGTCAGAAAGTGAATTGTTCACAATCCATTAAAGCGGTTTTTCTTTTAGCTATAGAAACAAAAATGTGCATGTTAATACCAAATATCTGTGTGTATGTATATATATACATATATATGAAGTTTACAAAATTAAAGTGATATACAAATTTTCTTCAAAATAACAATCCAGTGATATAAATCTTATTTTTAAATAACTAGATGGATATTTACACATATTTAATGACTCAAAATCTGCTAGCCATTGGTGACAGATGTCAGAAGCCATTATAGCTCTTTTGATTTCCTGAAAAATGCTGTTTTCATACTGAATGCTTCATTTAACCCTTGGGGATGGACATTTAGGTCATTTACTCTCTGTAATGTTTTTCCCACTGGTGTTCTAAAATGCCTACTGCTTGGATATGAGCTGAAGTGGGTGTTGACTGGGGAAAGTCCAATAATCCTCACATGGAGATCATAAGCTATAACTATGCCATAAGCTATAACTATGACATGTTTAAAGAAAAACTTTTCATATATTTGTTAAGGTCAGTAAGGAAAACTTTTTTCAACACAGACTACTCAAATGCAAGTTTTTCAGTAGAGTAGAAACATTGGGCTCAACTTCAAGTCAAGGATAAGTTGGGATTTATAGCCATGGGGCAGGGTAGGGGTCATTAGTTAGAAAACCACTACAAAGAAACATCAGGGATAAGGGGGATGCTGGCTAAACAGACTTGACAGGATTCTTACTGAAGTCAGGGCATGGTGATAATATTTAAGAGTGGTGAATGAGGAATTTGACCAGATATCCTGGGTAGAGGGATTTTAGCTAAACTAAAGTAGCAGGGTTCTTGCTAACCCTGGACTAAGCTGGTAAAGGACAGAGCTCAAGGATGGGTCTCCTTAATAAGAGGAGCCTGACTCAGGTTTGGTCAATGAGAGAGTCTTGATGTCAGCTTCTTTATCCTATTGAAACAAAATCTTCAGTTCCTCACTCCACTCCCATTCTCGTTGTCCTTTATATCCATGACAGGGAAGACATGCAAGGAAGGGGCAAATGTTAACCTCACTTTAAACAAGCAATTTAAGTTGTTCTGAGAAAAAAATATTAATTGCTTTTCTCAGTAGTTAGTGAATGAGTAATCTGTATTCCTTTGACAACATTTTAGGGCACCCCAATGTCAAGGAGTGGCTTGTTCGCTGTGGGGGTGGGTCACAAGAACTGAAATATTCAGAAAGACCATAAATTGTAGGTGCGGTTTAATCTATTCATCCTCTACTTCATATTGGTTTTAAAGTATATCAGACACTTATGCCAAAAAATCATTCTTTGTTTAATTTTCCTTATTTTTTCAAAAGATTAAAGGGAAAAGTATTCCCTGCTCTCCTTATATTTCAAGTTTCAGTTATGGGATTATGACTATAATTCACTTATATTTAGTTATGAAAGCCTAGTGAGATTTTTTGTTGGTTTTCTTCTGAACTTAGCATTATCATTGTTCTTTGCTCTAGAAGCCAGGTTGCCTCTCTTCTTTACATAGTCCAGGATGGCTCAAGGTGTTATCAATGCTCCCTAGGAATCACAGCTCTGTGGGAGTCACAGCTGGCAAAGCCTAAGTGATGACACCTGCTGTAGTGAAATTCACATTGTCTGGGATTAGGTGTAGAGATGCTGTGGGTGATGCTCACACCATTCTCACTGATACTGAAACTGTGCCCTTAGACAAAGTATATGTGTCTTGACTTTCTGCTATTTTATTGTGAGTGCAGAGCCTTCCAGCCACATACCAGTCTATAGAGGAAGTGAATTTTTCCTTTTATTTAACTTGTTTCAAAATTTATCAATGTTGAATTTGACCGATTATTGTAAAATCTTAATTTTTTATCCTAGAAGGTCTAGGAACTCTTGTGTTTTGAGGAATCTTGGTGGCAGGTCCTGATAAAGACTAATACAATTATTTTTTCCACTGTAGGTTTACTGTAAATGGTATTACTATAACAGGTGCAGAGATTTATTTAGCCAGTTTAGGTCTGTGTCTAGAATAATGCTATTTAAGGAAACAAATTTAAATAATTTTATTTAAAATACACTGAATTTCACACATCAAAGAATCTAGGTACTCATTTGATCATTTATTCAAGAAATATTAATGAATACTTTATAAATGACAAGCACTATAGTGATGAGCAAAACAAAAACAAAAAAAAATCAAATAGGGTTCCAACCCACAAATTGCTTATGGTTCTAGTTTATTTTTTTTTCTTGTCACCTTTAGAAAACCACCTCTGGTCATGACATAAAACATTTTCATCATGCCCTAAGGATTTTTTGAGCTCCTTTTCAATGATCCCAATCTTCACCTTCAACCACAGACAAGTATTGATCTTTTTGTCACTAGAGATTTATTTGCATTTTCTGGAAATTAAATCATATAACGTATACTCTTTTGTATCTGGCTTCTATCACCATGAATGTTAATTTAGGAAGTCAATTGTGGGGGAGCTTTGTCCACAGAGCCCCTCCCCCCACCCCACCCCCGTCCACCATGGATGAGAATAAGTCTACTAAGACATGATCTGCTTGTGGAGGAAAGGTGGCCGATCTCTCGAAGGAGAAGGACCAAGAGCCTTTTCCTAAATGGCTTTTATTGGGTTTGTTTACAGAGGAATTTAGGTAAAGCTCATTACTCATTGACGGGAAGTAAGGATCAAATAACAAGGAACTCTGAGGGCCTATTCTGAGTCAGGGTCAGATAGCTAATGAGCTGTAAAAAACTTTAAGGAACAAACTTACTTCTTCCTTAGACCCTTGTCATTCAATTGAGAGCATTCTAAACAAAGCAGGTTTTACAGGATTTTACATATTCTTTCTTAGGTCTGATCACCCAGGGAACTTGCCCTTTCCAGCACAGGACTGCACCATCCTTTGTCATTGTTTCAGGCTTACGTGGAGCAAAGGAAGTAAGGCAGCCAAGAGATTAGGAGATTCTCTCACAGACAATGAGGACTCAGGCCATGTCAAAGCCGAGGGGCGAGGGTCCATCACCCCCTTTTGCTGTAACCCCCAAAGTTCTTCCTTGGGGGCCTCCCACGTGATCGTGCTTATCTTAGATCGTTCCCCCCTTGGAGAATCTTACCCGTCATTGGCTAACCGACCAACTATTGGGGGCCAGGCAGTGTGAAGGGAAAGGAGCAGAAGCAGTGCTCCTGCCAGGGAGATAAGCTTTTGTCTCCTTGGTGGCTTATGGTCCAAGGTTGTTCCCTCAGCCTTGGCCTTGCCAGGGGTTACAGCTTCTGATACCAGGCAGGGCAATTTCCAACAGTCAATTAGGTTGTTTCATATGTCAAGAGCTGTTTCTTTTTATTGCTAAGCACTATTCCATCCTATGGCTTCACAACATTTTGTTTATATATTTCTTAGGTGCTGAACATTTGTGTAGTTTTTAAACTGTGGCTTTTATACACAAAATTGCTTGAAATTTTCTGTACAAATATTTGGGTTGACAAATGTTAATACCTAGGAGTGAAACAATTAATTCCAATGCAAGATATGTATTTAATATTTCTCAGAAATTGCTGAACCATTTTTAAAGTGGTTGTACAATTCTATGTTATTATCAGCAGTATTGTGAGTATGTGAAATGGAGAGTTTATTCTTATACTATTATTAATTTTTGTATTATTTTCTATATGAACAACTATAAACCTAGTTATGCCCATCACTGTGTGTATGCATTATAGTTGCTTTGAATCATAGCCAAAGTATTGTCTTTTTTAATTTTAGGCATTCTCTTAAGTGTGTTTTAAAATTTGTGGTCATTTAAATTTGCATGGCGCTAAATACTGATGATGATAAACATTTTTGCATGTGTTGACTACATTTTATTTGCCTTCTCTTGTGAAATGTCTGTTTAAATCTTTATCCTTTAAATAAATGTTCTTTGTATTTTGTTTCATTTTGAATATGTGTATATGTATAGTACATATACATATGCATACACATGTGCATATATGATATATGCTTATATATATATATATATATATATCCCTGTTTTTAATTTCTCCCACTCTGTGGTTTGCTTATATATATTCTTTGTTGAATTTGTTTTGTATTCATTTTGGCTTCTTTTAAAGAGTAGAAGTTCTTAATTTTAATAAGTTCAACTTATCATTATTTTCTTTCTATATTTCATGACTTCCAGGTTCTAAAACAAGGTTACAGATATTTTTACTTTTGTAGCTTTAAAAGAATTCTATAATGTTAGTTTTTACATTTAGATCCATGATTCATTCTAGGTGAAATTTTCTATATGGGTGTTAAGTAATGTTGATGTTTATAACTTACTTAGAGATAACAAGTTGTTCCAGCAGAAGCCTTTTTTTAAACTTTTATTTATTTTATTATTTTTATGCTTTTTTAGTACATACTGTTGAATTTTATTGTTGTTCAAGTACAGTTTTCTATCTTTCCCCCCGATGCCTCCCCACCATGCCAGTCATCCCCACCTTCCTTCCCTGTTTCCACATTCCCCTTGGTTTTGTGCATGTGTCCCTTATACTTGTTCCTGAAAACCCTTCACCAATTTCCCTCCACTGTACCCTCCCCTATCCCTTCTGGTTACTTTCAGTGGTTATTAATTTCGATGTCTCTGGTTGTATTTTGCTTGCTTGTTTGTTTTGTTGATTAGATTCCAGTTAAGGTGAGATTATACATTATTTGTCTTTCACTGCCTGGCTTATTTCACTTAGCATAATGCGCTCCAATTCCATCCATGCTGTTGTGAAGGACAGGAGCTCATTCTTTCTTTCTGCTGTGCAGTATTGCATTGAGTAAATGCACCATCATTTTTTGATATATTACTGGTGGACACTTAGGTTGCTTCCAGCACTTGGCTATTGTCAATTGTGCTGCTGTGAACATTGGGGTGCACAGGTTATTTTGGATTGGTGTTTCGGGGCTCTTAGGATATAACTGTAGCAGTAGAATTTCTGGGACAAAAGGCAGTTCCATTTTCAGTTTTCTGAGGAAATCCCATACGGTCTTCCATAGTGGTTGCCCCAGGCTGCAATCACACCAACAGTGCACTAGGGTTCCCTTTTCTTCACAACCTCTCCAATACTTGTCTGTCGCCATGTTTATGATGGCCATTCTGACTGGTGTGAAGTGGTATCTCATTGTGGTTTTAATTTGCATCTCTCTGATAGCTAGCAATACTGAGCATCTCTTCAAGTGTCTCTGCACCCTCTGTATGTCCTCCTTGGAGAAGTGTCTGTCCAAGTACATTGCCCACTTTTCAATTGGGTTGCTTGTCTTCTTAGAATGGAGTCATGTGAGTTCTTTATATATTTTGGTGATCAAGCCCTTGTCTGAGGCAACCATTTGTTGAAGAGGCTATATGTGCCCCATTTTATGCTGCTGCTCCCTTTGTCAAATATTAATTGACCATAGGGACTTGGATTTATTTCTGGGCTCTCTATTCTGTTCCATTGGTCCACATATCTGTTCTTATGCCAGTACCAGGCTGTTTTGACTACAGTGGCCTTGTAATACAGTTTGATATGAGGTATTGTGATCCCTCCTACTTTGTTTTTCTTTCACAAAATTTCTGCAGCTATTCAGGGCCATTTATGGTTCCATATGAATTTTTGAAGCTTTGTCCTATATCTGTGGAATATGCCATTGTTACATCAATTTGTATTGCATTGAATCTATAAATTGTATAAATTGCTTTGGGGAATATGGACATTTTGTTAATTCTCCCTATCCATCAACATGGTGTATGTTTCCACTTGTTTCTGTCTACCTTAACTTCTTTCTTCAGTGTTGTGTAGTTTTCTGAGTATAGGTCTTTTACCTCCTTGGTTAGGTTAATTCCTAGGCATTTTATTTTTCTTGTTGCTTTATCAAATGGGACTTTTTCCTGATTTCTGTTTCTGATATTTCATTGTTGCTATACAAAAATGCCTTTGACTTCTGAATATTGATTGTGTATCCTGCTGGTGTGCCAAATTCATTTATTAGGTCGAGCAGTTTTTTGGTGGAGTCTATAGGATTTTCTATGTACACTACCATGTCATCTGTGAACAATGACAGTTTTGTTTCCTCTTCTCCAATTTGGATGCCTTTTATTTCCTTCTCTTGTCTGATTGCTGTGGCTAGGACTTCCAATGCTATGTTGAATAGAAGCGGTGAAGGTGGACAACCTTCTCTTGTTCCTGATCTTAGTGGGAAAGTTTTTAGTTATTGCATAGTGAGTATGATGTTGGCTGTAGGTCTCTCATATATGGCTTTTATCAGGTGGAGGAATGCTCCCTCTATTCCCACCTTGCTGAGTGTTTTTATCATCAATAGGTGCTATGCCTCATCAAATGGTTTTCCCACATCTATTGATATGATCATGTGATTTGTGTCTTTTGTTTTGTTTATGTGATATATTGCATTTATTAGTTTGTGAATATCATACCATCCTTGCATCCCTGGGAGGAATTCCACTTGGTCATGGTGTATGATCTTTTTAATGTATTGCTGGATGTGGTTTGCCAATATTTTGTTGAGGATTTTAGCATCTACGCTCATCAGTGATATTGGCCTGAAGTTTTCTTTCTTTGTTGTGTCTTTATCTGGTTTGGGGATTAAGATGATTCTCACTCATAGAAAGAGTTTGGGAGTCTTCCATCTTCTTGGAGTTTTTAGAATAGTCTGAGAAGGATAGGGGTTAGCTCTTCCTTAAATGCTCTGTAGAATTCTCCTGTGAAATCATTCAGTCCAGGGCTTTTGTGTGTTGGGAGTTTTCAGATTACTGCTTCAATTTCATCTGCTGTTATTGGTCTGTTCAGGCTTTCTGCTTCTTCTTCACTGAGTTTTGGAAGATTATATTTTTTCTAGAAATTTGTCCATTTCACCTAGGTCTTCAAATGTCTTGGTATATACTTCTTCCTAGTAATTTCTTACAATTCTTTGTATTTCTGTCTTGTCAGTTGTAATCTCTCCTCTTTCATTTCTGATTGTGTTTCTTTGGGTCCTCTCTCTTTTGTTCTTGATGAGCTTGCTTAACGGCTTGTTGACTTTGTTTATCTTTTTGAAGAACCAGATCCTGTATTTACTGATCCTTAGAATTGTGCTTTTAGTCTCTATGTCATTTAATTCTGCCCTGATCTTGGTTATTTCCTTCCTTTTACTTACTCTGGGCTGCCTTTGTTGCTTTTCCTTAAGTTCTTGTACGTGTAGGGTTAGGCTATTCTTTTGAAATGTTTCTATCTTCTTTATGTAGGCCTGTATTGCTATGAACTTCCTTCTCAGGACTGCCTTCATTGTGTCCCATAAGTTTTGGATCATTGTGAGTTCATTTTCATTTGTTTCCAGAAACCTTTTGATTTCTTTCTTGATCTCATTCTTGACTCATTCATTGTTCGGTAGCATGCTATTCAATATCCATGAGTTTGAGTGTTTTTTGTTTTTTTTTTTCCTTGAGGTTTGTTTCTAGTTTCAGTGCTTTGTTGTCAGAGAAAATGCCTGATATGATTTCAATTTTCTTGATTTTCTTAAGGCTTATTTTGTATACTATCATGTGTTCTATCTTTGAAAATGTTCCACGTGCATTTGAAAAAAAATGTTTATTTGCTTCTTTGGGATGAAAGGCTCTGTATATATCAGTTAAGTCCATTGGATCGATGACATTGTTCAGTGTCTCAATGTCTTTGTTGATAGTTTGTTTGGAAGATCTATCCATTTTTGACAGTGGGGTGTTGAAATCCCCTACTATAATTGTGTTGCCATTAATAACTTTCTTGAAGTCCTCCAAGATTTTCTTCATGTATTTGGGTACTCCTATGTTGGGTGTATATATATTTACAACATTTGTGTCTTCTTGATGGATTCTTCCCTTGAGTATTATGAAGTGACCTTCTGGGTCTCTTTTTATGGCCCTTTTTTGAAGACTATTTTGTCTGATATGAGTATTGCTACCCCAGCTTTTTTTTCTTGCCCACTTGCTTGGAATATTTGTTTGCAGCCCTTCATTTTCAGTCTGTGTAGGTCTTTTGTTCTGAGGTGTGTCTCTTGTAGGCAGCATAGGCGTGGGTCATGATTTCTTATTCATCAGGCTATTCTAAGTCTTTTGTTTGAAGCATTTACTCCATTTACATTTAAGGTTACTATTGATAGGTACTTACTCATTGCCATCTTTCCATACCTGTGTTCTTGTCTCTCTTACTCTTTTTCTTCTTTTCTTCAAGAAGTCCCTTTTGCACCTATTGCAGAGCTGTCTTGGTGGAGGTGTATTCTTTGAGCCTTCTTTTGTCTGGGAAGCTCCTTAATTGGCCTTCCATTTTAATTGAGAACCTTGTTGGATATAGTAGTCCTGGTTGTAGACCTTTGGTTTTCATTACTTGGAATATTTCTCACCATTGCCTTCTGGCTTGGAGCATTTCCACTGAGAAGTCAGCTGCTAGTCTTATTGGGGCTTCTTTGTATATTACTTCCTGTTTCTCCTTTGTTGCTTTTATATTACTTCCTGTTTCTCCCTTGCTGCCTTTAAGATTGTCTCTTTGTCTAGGAATTTTGCAATCTTAATTATGATGTGTCTTAAAGTGGGCCTCTTTGGGTTCCTCTTGATTGGGACTCTGTGTTTCCTGGATTTGTGTGACTTTTTCTCTCATCAAATTAGGGAATGTTTTCATTATTCCTTTTTTCAAACAGGTTTTCTATCCCTTGCTCTCCTTCTCCTTCTGGTAACTCTGTTATATGGATATTGTTATATTTCATGTTACCTTGCGGTCCCCTTACTACCTCTTTGTTCTTTCTGAGCCTCTTTTCTTTTTCTGGCTCTTTCTCAGTGTTTTTTTCTACATTGTCCTCCAAGTTGCTGATTCAATCCCATGCTTCATCCAGCCTGCTTGTAATTCCTTCTATTGTGTTGTCTATTTCTGAGCTTTTATTGTTCATTTCTTCCTGGGTTTTGTTTATAGTTTCTATTTCCTTTTTCATATTGTTGTAGTTCTCACTCAGTTCCTTACTCAGTAGTCTGTGAGTTCCTTGAGCATCTTTATAACCATTGTTTTGAATACTATATCTGATAGTTTGCTTACCTCTATTTCTTTTAGCTCCTTTAGTAGGGAGTCTTTCATTCCTTTTGATTGCATGTTCTTTTTTGTCCCCGCATTTTAGGCAACTCTTTTTGTTTGTTTCTGCACTTGGTGCTGTGTCGCTTTTCTAGTTGTCTTTGTAGAGTGAACTTAATGGTAGGACTTCTATGCTGTTCTAGAGTGGTGTGGTCTCTTTGATCTCCTTGTCTAGATTCTCTAAGTTTGCCCTTTCTTCTGTTTTTGTGGGCTTTTTCATTGTACTTGGGTTTTTACCTTTTGGTGGTTCCTTTGTTGGTGGTTTCTCTCCTCCAACATGTATACTGATGTTCACAGCTCCCACTTATTCTTGTATGTGATCTGTGGCAGGGATAGGCAAAATGGGTTAAGACAGTGGGAGAGTATTTTATGGGATTTAAAGTAACAGCAAGTAGAGAAGAGATAGGAGATTCTTTGGATACATATAACATTAACTGTGGTATTTCACCCAAGTAGCCACTTTTTAGGAAAGGTGTAAGAGAGATAAGACTCTTGTTAAAGGAGAGGAGGATTGTGAGCTGAATCCAAACAAACAAACAAACGAACAAACAAACAAACAAACAAAAACAGAGCATGTGTGCAAGGTTAGATGGGGAGATATAGTGAGAGTAAAGGATAGAAAGTAGGCATAGTGTGAGAGAGAATAGGGATAACCACAACAATGATAATGCTCAGGAATTAAGGGAAGTTGTCCAAGATAAGGGAGAGTTGCTGTGTTGCATGTACAATTGTATGGAACAACAATTATTTACAATAGTACTGGAACAACAATAATATGACAAGAAATATACGATTTGGATAACCAGAGTAGAAAGTACACGATCAAGAGTAGTTTGTTATTGGAACACAGGTGAAGTGAAAGAAGAAAAGTATAATATAATATAGAGGGAGTAAGGAAAACCAATCAAATAGTTCAATGAAACAGGGTAATAAAATGAGGAAAACTAAACATATGGAAAAGAAATTTAAAAATACTAGTATAATAAAAGTGGCAAAATAATGAAAAAATAATAATAATACGCATAGGCAATAAAATGCCAGCTCTATGGGATAGCAAAGTGACATTTGTCTCAGTGTCTCAAGTTTGGTGGTTAGCCTTGTGCTTCCCCTTTGGATCTGTCTTGGGACCCTTCATGACTCCACGTCTTATTGCGTCATTTGGGGGAAGAAAAAAATGATTAAAAAGATAGAGGAAAGAAAAAAGTAATCCTCTTGCTGACTTTAAACCTATACAGCATGTTTGATGGTCTTCCTGTATTCCACAGGAAAAGGAGGGCTGGGTTTCACTTTTCTCCCAACCTATAGTTTTGAGAGGATGGGCAACCGGTATGAGCTGCAATATTCATAGTTGTCCAGCCTCCTTACCAGGTCCTATGTGAGCTGCCAGGCTAAAATTAGCAACTCATTTTCTGGGCTCACAGGGCCAGGTAGGCCAAGGTATATGGTTCCACTTAGCCACTCAGTCTCTGGTCGAGCACCACTGAAATCAAAAGACTATCTTTTTTCTTCTTATTATTTATCAGGGCTGCAGAGCTTCCTGCCGTGCCTGGGTCAGGTGTCCTCTTATGCTGGGGCTCGTCCAGTTTCTCTGTGGCGAGGAGCTGAGATTCAGGCTTTAGTTAGCTGCTGCCTCTGCAGTCCAGAGGGATGTGGCATACTCCCATAGAAATCTTGAAATTATGTTGCATAGGTTTTCAACTTTGTTTTTCTTCCAAAAAATTCTTTGGATAGTCTAAATTTTATAGATTTTCCTATATATTTTAGAATCAATTTGTTAATTTGACTAAATATGTATATTATAGTTGTGAATTGCACCATTTAGGTATATGACCATTATTAATTTTTTCTAAGTAATTTATGTGTTTTAGTGCATACATTTAATGTTATTTTCCCATTGTTAACTATATGTGCATAAAATACTATTGATGTATGTACATTAACTTTGTATCCTGTTACCTCTTTAATTTCACTTTTCAATTTTAATACTTGATTTTAGAGGCTAAAGGATTTCTGCATAAAAAATGATGTCATCTGCAGATAGAGACAGTTGACAATTCTTGGTAATTTTCATTGTTTTTGTTTTATGCATCTTGTTTGATTACAGTGGATATTGCTTTCTCTTAGCAGTGTTCTGTAGTTTTTTAGTGCTTTGCATGTTCATTATTAAGTTTTCTAAGTATTTTTGTGTTTTGGTATTACTGGAAATATATTTAAAATATATTCTTCCATAAGACTGCCTGTTCTCTTCCATTACTACAATTGTCTATTCTTCCCAATATTACATAGTTTTGAATACTGCAGCCTCTGAAATTTGTTTTCTGATGTCTAGTGCACCTGCACAAAGCCCCTTGGAATCTTGCCATGTTAATCTAAGAAGGTGGTCAAAAACCAGGTGCAAAATTTTATGTAGATTAAGGATAATTGTTAACTCCCTCTGTTAACTCCATCCAGTAAATAAATGTTTCTATTTGAGTAGATTATCATGATCTGGTTTGGCAAAGGCCTTTAGGATATTAATGGTAAATGGTTAAATATCTGGTTCAGCCAGTCTTCATTGGTTGAGGTACAGCTTTTGCAGAGTTGCCTTTTATATTTTGTAAACCTGTTCTTTATGAAAGCTAGGCAATTCTGAAAACAGTTATTCTGTCATGACCAGAATCAGACATTACCCTGAAATTTTATTCTAATATGAGTTTAAAATAATTACAGTTATACTTTGGTACTCATCAGTTTCAGAACTCATCAAACCCTGTACTCATCGCATTTTGACAAGAAAAAATGTTTCAGCACTTGGCGCACTTGTTAGAACTTGTATGAGTCATGATACTGACACACAAGAGAAAATACTTCATCACTTGTTACTTGCTTGCTACTTGATGTCCCTCTCCTATGATGAAACAGAGGTCAACACATCAGTCTCATGGTAACTTTGTGAATAGTGCAGAACCCACACATATTTGTTGTTACTGCTGTGCATTTTAAGTGCTAATTATAGGTCACAAAAATGTTAAAAGTAATACTGCTAAGCCTATAAGGTAGTTAATGAGTGTCACAGTTGAAAAGAATAAAGAGCTGTTCTTGCTGGTGTGACTCAGTTGACTGAGTGCTGACCTGCGAACCAGTGGGTAATTGGTTCAATTCCCAGTCATGGAACGTGCCTGGGTTGTGGGCCAGGTCCCCAATAGGGGCTTCATGAGAGGCAAGCACATATTGATGGTTCTCTTCCTCTCTTTTTCCTTCCTTTCTCTACAAATAAATGAAATTGTTAAAAATTTTAAAAAAATAAAGAGATCATAGCTAAGTATGAGGGTCATGTAGGTGTGACTGATATTGCTCTCATGTTCAAGATGCCAAGAATGATGATCTCAATAACAGTGAGAAATAAGAAACCAATTAAAGCAGTAAGTATAGCTAAAGGTATAAATTCTGTGAATAAGTAATGTTCAGACATTCAAAGAATTTGAAAAAATTGCTTTACACCTGGATTAATGAAAAACAGTTAGTGGGCGACAGCATTTCTGAGGAAATAATTTTTGAGAAAATAAGGCAATTGCATACTGATATGTTAAAAGACAAGTGTGGAACAAGTGGTGAAAGTACTGAAGTGTTTAAAGCCAGCCATGGATGATTCAATAAATTTAAAAAGAGAATTGGCATTCATTGTGTGGTGAGGCATGAGAGGAGCCAGTGCCAACAAAGAAGGTGCTGAAAGCAATGTCACCAAGTTTAGAGAGTATTTGGAGACTGAGCATTTTGTCCCCCAATAAGTGTTTAACTGAGATGACACTGGTTTGTTTTGGAAGAAAATGCCTAACAGAACCTATGTCACTCAAGAGAAGACATTGCCAGGGCACAAGCTGATGAAAGACAGGCTAACTTCATTGTTGCGTGGGTATATAGTAGTGGGAAATTAAAATTTAAGTCTCTTGTAGTGTATCACAGTGCAAACCTGTGAGTTTTAAAGAGAGAGAATGTGATAAAAAGCAAATTCAGTCTAATGTGGTGGGCCAGTACTAAATATTAGGTGATGAGGCAGTTCTTTATACAGTGGATTAATGAAGTTTTGGGCCCCAGCATGAAAAAATATTTTCAGGGAAACAAACTGTCTCTGAGGGCTTTGTTAATTATGGACAATGCTCCCTGCCCACTCTCCAAGCTTGGAGGACAACTTACTGGAGGTGTTGAGTTTCATAGCCATCAAGTTTTTGCCCCCTAACACAACTCCTTTGCTCCAGCCCATGGACCAGCACGTAATTTCCAACTGCAAAAAACCCTATTCAAAGGTAATTTTCCAGAGGTGTTTTGAAGTAATCTCGGATACACAGTTGACACTCAGAGTTCCAGAAGGACCATTTTAATATCCTGTACTGTGTTGCTCTCATAGATGAGGCCTGGGTTGAACTCTCTTACAAGATTATGAACTCTGCCTGAAAGAAATAAGTCAAAGCAGCCGAAACTAAACTCCAAGGCTTGAAGGCTTTGAGAATGATCCTGGTGGCTCAGTAGAAGAGCTATTGTGTCTCTGGGCAATTCCATGGGCCTGGATAGAGGTTAATAATAAAGATGTCAAAGAGCTAGTGGAGGAGAACAGACCGAAGCCCAACACTGAGGAGCTGCAGGAACTTCAAAAGGAGCAGCAACAGAGTGGCTGGGGAAATTTGTTCAGATGAGGAGCAGGGAAGGGAGGAAGCATCTACTGCACTGATTTAAAAAAAAAAAGTGTGTGTATGGGTTCAAGTTCAAAACTCTGTGAAAAAGTCTCACCTAGACAAAGTTCTAGCAACCAGAAATGCAGACCTGTTTAATGAAGAGATAATTTCACCCTTTAGAAACATTTTGAAATGTAGACAGGAACAAGTTTCTATTGATAGGTTTTCAGTGAAACTCCCTAAATCTGAGTTTCCATCAGTGTTCAGTGAAGTCAAGAGACAGACCAAAAGAAAGCCCTGAGAAATTGCCTGAAATTGTCTTGAAAGAGGACTCCTCTTCCAACAATTAGCCTTTCTCCTCCTCCTCTTTTACCTCACCATCATCCCATTATGACAGGAACTCCTCTCAGTACAGGTAAAGTTAAGTTTTATTTTATTTGTATGTAATTAATTGCTTTATTAATCCATGTCTGTTTAGTTTTAAGGTTCTGTATCAAAAAACACAACCTCATCCCTCTATATTAACCCAATAAAATGTGAAAATTCTAGGGACATTTCATGAATTATTTCTAATTACATTATTTCTTATGGGAAAAATTTGTTCAGTACTCATCAGTTTTGGCACTTGTCTTGAGTTCTGGAGTGAATTAATGCTGAGTATCAAAGAACTACCGTATTTCACCTAATTGACATCTTTTTTTATTCTGGTTGGTGAGCCTTTTTTTTTTAATTTTTAAATTATTGTTCAATTACAGTTGTCCCCATTCTTCCTCCATTGCTCTCCCCTGCCCTGTCCACATCCCCGCAATATTCAATCCTCTCCCACATTGTCCTTGTCTATGGGTCCTTTATGTGTGTTCCTTGACTTGACCCTTCCCCTTCTTTCCCCCGTTATGACCTGTAAATATTTAAAATAATCATGTTCATAAACTTTTTACATATATCTTTAATATTAATTTAAACAGTATTTGTTACATCAAAGGGCATGTACATTTTAAATGTATTTTGGCATATTTTTTCTCCATTGTTATCTTGGTGTGTTTTTTAAATTACTTTCATTGTGGTAAAATTTACTATCTTAGTTATTTCTAATTGTATAGTTCAGTGATGTTAAATATATTCACATTTTGTACAATAAATCTCCAGAACTTTTTCATCAAAACTAAAATTTTACAGCCATTAAACCACTACCATTTTTCCCTTTTTCCTCCCCACCCAGTCCCCACCCCCACCCAGTTCATGGCAAATGTCATTCTACTTTTTGTTACTATGGATTTGACTACCATAGATACATCATGTAAATGGATCCTTTGCATTTAAAATGTCTTTTTGTGACCGCTTTCTTTCATTTAGCATAATGTCCTTAAATGTAATTTATGTTGTAGTCTATGCTGGAATTTTCTTTCTTTTTAAGGCTGAATATTCCATTGTATTCATATACCACATTTTATTTACCTCTCCATGGATGCTTGGGTTGCTTCCACACATTGGCTATTGTGAATAGCCCTCTATGAACGTGTTTATATAAAAATATTTATTTGAGGTTCTGCTTTCATTATTTTTTGATAGATACCCAGAAATGGAATTATAAAATAATTCTATTTTTCATTTTTCAAGGACCCACCATAGTAGCTGCATCATTTATATTTCTACCAGCAGTGCATAAGAGATCTAATTTCTCCATACCCTTGTTACTATTCATTATTTAATGTGTTTTTTAAGAAATAACACATTACTTTCTGTTTTACTAATGAGTATAAGTGATATCTCATTGCAGTTTTGATTTGTATTTAACTAATTATCAGTTATTGAACATATTTTCATATGCTTATTTGGCATGTTTTCTTTTTACAGACCAATTTATTTTTCTATATGAGTGTGCTTGTTTTCTTCTACACTTAAGAATGCTGGTGATCATGGTTATAATCATCACTATTATTACAATTTTGATATATTACCTTAGTTAAAATGACACTAAATAGTATTTAATTACAAAAATAATTGATCTGTTTACTGGCAAGTTTGAATAATTTATATATATATATATATATACATATATATAATTTGTCATTATAGCATCATTTGGCTCTTTATGTTCTTAATTTTTACCAATACTTTTGTTAATCAATTTCAATTTTTTTTACAAATATTGAATTTTACATTTAAAATTTTAAGTATTTATAGGTCATTTCAGAATATTGATGACATTTCTTTTCAGAGTCATTTTCAATGTCTGAAGTGTATGGATTGATTATATGTTTGTTTTTTCCTTAATTATTATTTTATTTCTATATTTTTCCTAACATAGATGCATTTCCATTAAAATACTACTTAACTTTGGGCAGATCAGGAATATATTCCTTTTTTTTGCTTCATTTCCCTTAGAAAGATATGTTCAGTCATAAAACAGATAAATTTTCACTAAAATATTGTTTCACTGTTTAGAGATTACACATGCTTATTTCTCCATTATTCATACTTTTTCATTCTTTCTTATTTTTTGCTTACATATATTTTCAAATTTTTATATGATATTTGGGTGTTACTTTTTCAGTATAAGGGATATATTAGTATTTTTAATTTATATAAGGTGCAATGGAAACAATGATCTTAATGAAAAAATGGGCAGAACTGTTTAACAGGAATTCAGAGGAGTAGTATAAGAGCAAAAATACACATGTATTTTTATTCTTCAAAAATAGAAATTAAAATAATATTATATTTTAATTGTAAATTTAAAGAAATTTAAATGTTAATATCAAATGTTGGTTTGAATGTACACCAGAAGTATTGAATGCAGATTAATTTGGTAAATTCATTTTTATTAAAAATATAACAATAGGTAACAAGACTTTTAAAATGTAAACATTATGATTTTAGTAATCTCCCATAAGACCACAATAATGGATTATGAAATGATGGACAAACAAATGCATCAAATATAGAATTACTAATAATACTCTAAAACTAGAAACTATATTAATATCCAAAATTTGATGAATTATAAGCTGTAGAATGTATTCACACAATAAAATATGTGCAATTATTTTTTTTAAAAAATACCGACATCTTTTTTAAAAAAGTTTCATTTATGTATTTTTAGAGAGGGAAAGGAGGGAGAAAGAGAGAGAGAGAGAAATATCAATGTGTGGTTGCTGGGGGCCGTGGCCTGCAACCTAGGCATGTGCCCTGACTGGGAGTAGAACCTGCAATGTTTTGGTTCGCAGCCCACGCTCAATCCACTGAGCTATGCCAGCCAGAGCTATCTATGCAATTATTGATAAGAACAATGCATAATTTTGTTCAACATGTAAAACACTCATTTTATTTTTTAAAAACAATATATGCAAAAATGTTATTTAGAATTAAATCATATAATATGCATATGTATCTCAAAGTATATATATGTAAATGTGAATAAAACATTTCCGAGTGGTGACATTTTTAATTTAATTTAATATTTATTTTATCCTCACCCAAGGATACTTTTTCATTGCTTTTAGAGAGAGAGGAAGGGAGAGAGAAAGGGAA
Source organism: Phyllostomus discolor (assembly GCF_004126475.2). Classification (NCBI taxonomy): domain Eukaryota; kingdom Metazoa; phylum Chordata; class Mammalia; order Chiroptera; family Phyllostomidae; genus Phyllostomus; species Phyllostomus discolor. The sequence goes on from NC_040907.2 coordinate 116,206,082, forward strand.
AGAGAGAAACATTTATTGATTGTCTCCCATGTGCACCCAGATCCTGGGTCATAGGCACTCGGACCAGGCATTGAACCTGTAACAGCCCAGGTATGTGCCCGGTCCAGGACTTGAACCCTTTTCAGTTATAGGCTGAGGCTCCAACCAACAGAGCAACACCAGCTAGGGTCTGGGTGGTGGCATTTTAGATGATTTTTATTTCATTTCCTTTTGGAATATCTTTATTTTCTAAAGCAAAAACTTGAAAACTTATTTGAAAAAATAATGAAAGAAAAGTCCCCCAACTTAGTGAAGAAAATAGACATACAAGTCCAGGAAACACAGAGAATCCCAAACAAGTTGGACCCAAAGAAGGCCACACCAAAGGCACATCATAATTAAAATGCCAAAGGTTAAAGATAAAGAGAGAATCTTAAAAGCAGCAAGAGAAAAGAAGAGAGTTACCTATGAAGGAGTTCCCATAATATATGACCTGATTTATCAAAAGAAATCTTGCAGGCAAGAAGGAACTGTCAAGAAGTATTCAAAGAGATGAGAAGCAAGGACCTACATCCAGGATTACTCTGTCCAGCAAAGCTATCATTTAGAATGGAAGGGCAGATAAAGTGCTTTCCAGATAAGGTCAAGTTAAAGGAGTTCATCATCACCAAGCCCTTATTATATGAAAAGTTAAAGGGACTTATCTAAGAAAAGAAGATGATCAAAACTGTGAATAGTAAAATTACAACAAACTGACAACTATCAACAATGCAATCTAAAAAAACAACAAAAATAGCCGTGGCTGGTATGGGTCAGTGTATTGAGCACCAACCTGCAAACCACAGGGCTGCAAGTTGGATTCCCAGTCAAGGCACATGCCTGGGTTGTGGGTCAGGTCCCCAGTAGGGACTAGTAACCACACATTGATGTTTTTCTCCCTGTTTCTTCTTCCCTTCCCCTCTGTCTAAAAAAATAAAATAAATAAAATCTTAAAAAAAGAATTATCTTCAAAAAGACAAAAACAAAGTAAGCAAACAACTAGAACAGGAAGAGAATCATAGAAAAGGAGATCACATAGAGGGTTATCACTGGGGAGAGGGAAGAGGGAAAATGGGGGAAAGGTACAGGGAATTAAGAAGCATACTTGGTAGGTACAAAATAGACAGGGGAATGTTAAGAATGCTATAGGAAATGAAGAAGCCAAATAATTCATATGTATGACCCATGGACATGAACAACGGAGGGATTGTTGGAGGGAATGGGGATACTGAATGGAGGGGAGCAAATGGGAAAAATGAGACAACTGTAATAGCATAATCAGTAAAATATATTTAATAAAATAAAAATATAATAATCACATTAATGTAGTATTTAAGTTATTAAATGTTTTAAAAATATTGACAATTTAAATATCCCAGCTGTTTGTGTGTGCATGACAGAGATATTTTGTGAGAGAGAGAGAGAGAAGAATGCTTTTCTGTACAAAAATTTTTCCTGGCCTAGTTGATTTTTTCCATTATTGTATGCTTTTCTTTCTATATTTTATCTGAATATTGTTATTAGTGTTAAGGAAATATGCCAATGCAAACTTATAAGTTACTTGAGATAATAGCTTGCATTGTGAAAGGGCAAAATTATTCTCTTCATTATGGCAACCCTGAAGATATGTGGTCAACAGCCTTCAATACGAGGCTTAATAACCCAGGAGTAAGTTATTGCTGTAAACTAGCACATCCTGACCATAAAATATCATTGGCAAGTATTAGCCATTTCTCTGCAAATGCAAAGCCCTCATTTATCATCATTCCATAGAAATGATGTTAAAAAGTTAGCACATCTGTTGTTTTATATCCTCCATTTTTATGACCATTTCTCCTTTCTCTACAGAAAAAGAATATTGTTATATAACTGCTTGTTTTCTTGTCTGCCCATTTCTCTGCTCTACTATGTCTGTACACTCTTCATTCATCTTTATTAGATCTGCAAAAGGCTGAAAAAGCCTGTCTAGTGTAAAAATTCTTGTCAATTATTTAAGGAGGCAAAAAGCTCTCTAAGACAGAAAGGCATATGGAATTGCTCTGGTTTATTTTCCTTATGTATGTAGCCAATATTTGCTGCCAAACCCCATAGTTCAAGAGGACTCAGATTTTCTTGAAAACCTCATAAATCATGGCACAAAAGCTTCCAGCCTAATTAAAACCAGAGGGGAATGAGATCTCCCATGAGTAATGAGGTATAAATTGTGGCCTGTATGGAGTAGAATGTAATGATACATATTAAAAGTTGGCCTTTTTCAAAATTAGACTAATTCCAGCAGATCTAGATAGAGCATCACTCACCCAGTTTTCTGATTTCAGATATTTTCTCAAACATGATAATATAACATTATTAAAGTTTTCTTCTTTGAGGCATCCCTTGTGGTATCAGCAGAGCCAGTTAGAGGGCATGGGATCTGTTTTGGCACCTTAGGGCCAAAGTAGGTAAGGTCTGTTGCCAGGAAAGCAGTGAGAAGTGTCATACAAAGAAGACAAATGTAAGCCAAAGGCCAGTAAGCAAAGCATATGGATGAAATGTCAAGAGCCTATTAAATAGGCAGTGAACTAAAACATCAGGATGTGTGAGAAACTGAAGAAGTACAGTGAGACTCCCAGCAGAGTCAGAGGTCAACTACTAACCCTACATACAATCCATTTAATTCCATGTTTTTGCTGGGCTCTTAGTATTTTTTAATTTAATTTTTAAATCCTCTCCCATTCATTAAATTTATTTAAATGATCTATGAAATATGCATTTAAATTTAATGATAAAAAGTGTTAATAACGTTTCCATTTTAAGATATTTTCTATTGATATTTTTTTCTGTATTTTAAGTAAATTTTGAAGTTATACTGTATATGTGATTTTATAGCTGGTCATATAAGCATTATCCATAACCTGTTAACAATTGTATTAACTAGATAAATAAATGTATATCACATGAATCAGTTTGATTTTTAATGGTTCCCATGCATGTGGGATATTTTTTCTTTTTCTTTCTTTTTTGCTAATATATAGCATTACCACAGATTTATGTAAGTACTTAATTTTGAAAATATTCCTAAATTATTTTCCAAAACCATTGTAATACATTGCAGTTATAAAAGGAGGGTATTTGACTAGTGCTTTTTGAATTTTAATAAGTGTAAGAGCCACCTGGGGATATTGTTAAAATAAAGATCCTGACTCAGTCAGATTTTGGGTGTGGTCTGAGATTCTGAAATTCTAACATGCTCCCACATGACTCAATGTTAAAATTTCATAAAACACATTTTCAGCCTCAAACCATTAGATTATATGTTCAATTAATCCTCATCCACTGTAAATACTATTATTTTTTGAAATTTGATTATTAGGATAAATGAAAAGAAATATTCACAGAATATTAATTCTCATATTTTCTCATTTATTGCTGATGAGAATAAAGTTTTGCAAATTCTTACATTTTCTCTTTCATTATTTTTTTATGTCTTTTTGTTATTGCCTAATGACAGAATCTGTGACAGAGTTTATTGCTTTATATACTTAAACAAATATTATATATATATATGTGTCATTTGATAACTTGCTTTTATCTCCAGGATTATAAAATAATAGATGGATAAATTTGAATATGATAATATTAAGAAATTCTATTTTTCATTTTACTTTTTTTATACAATGAACAGTGTTTAAATTTTCTAAAGGATTTTATTTATTGATTTTTAGAGAGGGAAGGGAGGGAGAAAGAGAGAGAAGGAGAAACATCAATGTTCAGTTGCTGGGGGTCCTGGCTGGCAACCCAGGCATGTTCCCTGACTGGGAATCGAACCTGTGACACTTTGGTTCGCAGCATGTGCTCAATCCACTAAGCTACTCCAGTCAGGGCCTCATTTTACTTTTACAAAGGTAAAAAGTTAGGTTATAAGTTCACAAAAGGTTTTTTCGAAATTTATAACTTATAAAAATTAGTTTTGAATATAGAGAAGACTTAATCAATGAAAAGTCTAATAGAAAAATAATCAAAATAAATAAGCTGTGATTTCTAAGAAGACAAAAAACATGGGACTAAACATTTTTTTAAATGCTGTCCATCCTCATTAGAATTATAAAAATGCCAATCAAGATCCCAATAAAATTCAGTTTTCATAAGCTAATTTTCAAATGGAGCCTGACAGATACAATTATTAGAGGAGCCGTGGACCAGGATCCCCTTACACATTTATAGGGAACCAATCTGCCTGGCAATGGCAAATGGAGCCCAGCCCTATCAGAAAGCCCATAGGTGTGTGTCAGCATGCAAGATACCAAACCCATGGATCAGTTTTCCTGTAGGAAATCAGGCCTGCATTATACCTAGGCTACTTTGAGGCTTGCTCTTGCTAAAACTCCCTCACCCTGAGTTGAAGCAGCAAATGCTTACTGCATATCTTTAAAGTAACTTCCTAAAGTCTGTGTTAATTCTCCCAAGGACAGAGTGTAACCAGACCAATTACTCTTATCATTCCCTAGCATTTGCAACATTTTTTCCTTGTTAATCTGTAGGAAGTAATCAGTAACATCCTTTCCTTTGTTATCTGTAAAAATACCTAATTACCTAAAGCAAACCTGAGCATAATGAATGAGAACCTTCTTTGATGTATGATGTTAGAAAGCCAATAAAAGCTTGTCAAGGCAAGGGTTGAGGTGCTCTCCCCTCGAGAGAGTGGCTGCTCTGTCCCTTTTTCTCCACAGGACTTCAGCAGTCTGTGTGAATTTGTTCATTATATCCACAACATACAGACCCTGCTGGATGGAGTCCTCACCACACATTATTTATAGGAATTTAAATTGGTGCAATTGCTTTGGAAACTTTTCTAGAACCTTCTTGTAATGCTGAATTTTCAGGTATCAGATGCTTAGTCATTCCACTCTCGGGTATAAACACATGATATAAAAAGTCATATGTGTAAAAAGTGGCATTTATGTGCTGATAACAAGAATTCTGGAAGCACACATGTCCATAGAAATGAGAAAGAATGACACAATATGTATAAAGACATGTTCTCACAATGGAATACCAAAGATATTCAGGAGAATCATAGCCACATACAATAAAATGTGTAAATCCTAGTAATATAATATTGTGAAAAAGAAAAGACATAGAAAAAACATACTGCATAACATCTTTTACATATAGTTAACAAACAAGAAAATCTAAATTATTTATTGTTTAGGCATATCTATTTATATGAAGAACATAGAGAAACAAAGTATACACACCTGAGTTGCTGCATCTGAGCAAAGAGATAAAGATGAAATAACAAATAAAATGAAGAGCAGATGTAATTTTCCTGGTGGTGTTCTAGTTCATTAATTGGACAATCCAGTGGTATTTTAATTTTTTAAAATCTGGTTTTGAATTGGAGGCCCTGCATTATCAGTTTTTAAAAAAATTACAAACTCCTTAGTCTGAAAAGGGAATAAGGGAGAAAAAAGAGAGGCCTCCAATTAAATTTCAAACATGCAAGCTATTACTCTAAGAGAGATAAACAAAATTAATAATTAATAATCAGATGAGTAATTTACCTCAGAAGAAAGTAAAGTATAGTATGAGAACCCGAAAAACACTTTAAACTAAGGCTACTTAGTGTTTAGGATTTTCAAAACAGATAAATGAGAATAAAGTTTTGATTAAGTTGTGTAAGAAGTTATTAAACATAGTAGGCAAAACTAAAATGAACATATCTTGATATAAAATAAAACTAACTAGAAACTTGTTTTAAATGCAAAACAGAAACTCGAGTTAAAAATAAGGACATTTGTTCAGTGTTCAGTGGGTGGTGAGTATATGAAAGTACTTGTTCAAGTCAGAAATACAGAATGAGTTTAAGTTTATTAGAAAAGAACAGATATGCATGCATATTAAACATTTAATAACAAAATATTCTAATATCAAACTCATTTCTTCCTTAAACATTAACATTTATCTTTTACATTTATGTTAATTATCTATATGAAATATGTTTTCATACTTTACATAAAATATGGATCTAATTTTTAAGATAATGTTCCATTTAGAAAACCAATGGTCCCAGCATTGGTCCCAAAGGTCCCTTTTCCCACTGATGTATGGTAACAATGCTACCATATATCAATTTCCAATATGCATGAGTCCCTTTATAGTTTCCCAACACTTTCACTATTTGACTATTCCTAAGCTAATAAAACACTTTATTTATTAGTATATCTTTGTAAAAACTATGTATAAACTATAGAGCAAAACATCCTATCTTATTCTTTTTCATAACTGTTTTGGCTATGCTTAACCCTTAGTCCTCATACTTACAACATTTTTCCATTAAGTTCTAACACATATATTTATTAGGTATTCTTAGACCCATTGTGGATTATGGTCTTATGAATAGAATATTCAATATGTTTCTTAATTGGTTTTGTATATTGACCTTTCATCTACCAGTTCTGCTAAAGTCTTTTGATACCTCAGTGTACAGATTATTTTGTATTTTATATGTGGATGGCATTTCTTTCCTTTCTTTTTAATTCTTATACTTCCTTACTGGCTAGAATTCTCTAATGTAACAACATAAGGAGGTATAGTAGCATTTTTGTATTTTCCTGACTTATAAAATTTTATCTTATAAAACTTGTTTGTTTTATAATTTTCATACATTCCACTTACCACATTATGAAAATTCTCTTTGATTCCACATTTACTAGGAATTTTATAATGGATGTTTATTAGATTTTATCAAATGAGTTTTCCACATTTATTGCTATGTTTTCTTTTATCTATTAATATATATTTACCTTTGTACATTGCTTTAACTATTGTGGAGGTTGTAGTATTGTTCACAAATACTCACTACTAGTCCCTGCAAAAGCTTTATAAAGCTGTGCTCAATGTCACATGACTTGCAATTTCTGTGCCAACTGTGGGAAGACTACAGTACATCCCTTCCTCAAATTTTGCTCTTGTCTACTTGAATGCTTTGTTACAGCTTGAACAGAAACACCCTGGCGCAAATCTGTAGCTTAGAGCAAAGCCAGATCTGACCTTCAGATTACATGAGATAAGAATTATAAAGCAAACTGTATTGTTTTAAGTTATTGAGTTCCCAAGATGGATTGTGCAACAAAGCTGATGAAAAAAGCTTACACAATGTCTTTTCCATAATATTTTTACCAGCATCTCTTAAAAAGATTTTGCAAATTATGTTTTCATTTTTTTTCTTACAAATGTTTCTAACATTGAAATTTTTTTCTGATTACACTGCAACATTCACATCGTTTTCATATATTTTGGGTTGTATTATTTCTGTGAATGGTAATTTATTTTATTTTTATTTAAGCCACTTATTAAACAAGCTCTATATGCATTTGAAAAAAATATTTACTCTCTTTTTCAGAACATGCTAGTTGTGTGCATGAAGTCATACATATATGCATACATGTCAAAACTATCTTTTTTATTATACATCTTCAGACCTCTATTGTTTTGGTTTTTCTATCTAATTTATCTCTCAGATGTTGAATGTAAAGAATAAAAGTACATAATAATCAATAATATCTATTGTAAACATTCATAAAGGAGTGCATCATAATTTTATTGAATTTGGAAAGAGAGACAGACAGACAGAGACAGAGTGAGAGAGAAACGACAAGTGAAAAACATTGATTTGTTGTACTTATTTATGCATTCATTGGCTGAGTCTTATATGTTCCCTGACCAGGGATCAAACCTGAAACCTTGGCTTTTTGGTACAATACTCTAACCAACTGAGCTACTGACCAGGGACAAGAACTGTATCATTTTTAAAATATAAAATGGCTGTAATAGTTTTTTACCTTGATTTTAATAGTATGACTATTTCTTGTTTTTCATTTGCAAGGATCTGCTCTTCCTTCATTTTTTTCTCTTAAACTTTTATATCTTTTGTTTCCTGTGTTTATATATTTTAATATTTTAATATATAATATTATTTGCATGTATTTCACCTTTAAAAGTCTTATTTTTATTTAATGACAAAAATATATTTACTCTTTATTATTTCTAGCATGTTCATTGTGTTTCATGTTTAAATATATAATTTCCACTTTTCCATTTATACTTTGTTGTGTCATTTGAGTTTCTATGTTTTTTATTATATTTATTGATGTCATATTGGTTAATAAAATTATGTAGGTTCCAAGTATATAATTCTATAATACCTGTATATTGTATCATGTGTATACCATCCCAAGTTGTCTTCCATCACCATTTATCCCCTTAAAACCCTTTTCTACATCTCCCCACCCCACTTTTCCTCTTGTAATCACCATAATGTTGTCTGTCTAGTAGGTTTTACTTTTCTTCTCTTTTTTTAGCTTAATCCCTTTATCCTTTTCACCCAGTCCACCACTGCCTCTTTCCCTTGACAGCTGTCAGTCCGTTCTCTATCCAAGTCTATTCCTATTTTTTTGCTAGTTTATCTTATTCATTAGATTATAAAATTAAGTGAAATCATATTGTACTTGTTTTTCTCTGGCTTATTTCACTTAACATAATGCTCTCCAGGTCCACCCATGCTATCACAAAAAGTAAGATTTCCTTTTTCTTTTTTTTATGGCCCAGTAGTATCTTTTTATCCACTCATCTACTGATGACCACTAGGGCTGCTTCTTGTAAATAATACTGCTATGAACATAGTGGTGCATATATTCTTTTGAATTAGTGTGTTTTGGGTTTCTTAGGATAAAAATCTCTGGGTCATGAGGCAGTTTCATTTTTAATTTTTTGAGTTAACTCCATACTGCTTTCCACAGTGGCTGCACCAATCTGCATTCCCACCAGCAGTGCATGAGCATTCCCTTTTCTTCACATCCTTTCCAGCACATCCTTTCCAGCACTTGTTTGTCAATTTATTGATGCTAGACATTGAGTTTTTCTTTCTTTTTTAATCCTCACCTGAGAATATGTTTCTTCATTGATTTTTGAGAGAGAGAGAGAGAGAGAGACATCAATGTGAGAGAAAGAGAAATATTGATCAGTTGCCTCCCACACATGCCCCAACTGGGGACTGAACCCAGAACCTTTGATGCATGGGACAACATTCTAATCAAATAAGCCACCCAGACAGGGCATTTTGTGGGGTTTTTTTTTGTATGTATGTCTTTCTTCTTATTATTTAAAATATTTATATTACCTCTTTTTTAAAATGTACACCTGTAACTTTTGTATATCTACATATATATATGTACTTACATATGTAAACATGTGTATATACAGATATATACCTTTTAACCTCTGTTCCTTTATTGTTAACTCTAGTCAGTGTGAATTTGCTCCCAAATTCAATAAAAATAATACAAAATGAGTGCTCAATCTTTCAATATTCTCTCCTGAAATGCTCATCTTGCTTGGTTATATTGCTCTAATCACATATTTCATTCTGCTAGCTTGAAATTACATTCATTTGAATAATATACTTAAACTGCTTCTCAAAATGTCATATTTAGACTATATTATGTGAAATACTCACTATGAAATATTATAACTATGCCTTCACATTTTCTTTAAGTCTCTTTCACATTTAAAAATTATATTTATATTTTTATACTATCAAGACTCATTAAATTTACATTCCATTTTGTCCTAAAATCCAGCCTCACTTTTACATTTCAATTGAAATTGTTCTCACTAACTAATGCTTTGCAGTTGTAATTTGTTTTGTTTATAGTAATAGCAGCTTCTTTAATTGTAAGTGCTAAAATTTGTCTCCTGGCTAGAACTACTTATTTTGGTGAATCTATTGAGATGCTCATATGTTTTTCACTCCTTTAATATTTTTTATTTTATATTATATCGATTACTGAATGCTAAATGAATCCTGTCATTCTTGACTTGGAAAAAACCACTTGGTTTTTCTTATTACACTATTAATATGCTGAGGATACAAACAGCTAATATTTTATAAAATATTTTCACTTGTTCATGAGAGATATTTTTGTGGTGCATTTTTTCCTAGTTTTAGGATCAAGGAATTGCTTTCCTCTGAAATGAGTTGGGGAATGTGGGAAACAGAACCTGACACCAAAGATGTCCATGTCCTACACCTGGAACCTGTGAATACACTCTCTTACATGGCAAAAATCACTTTGTAGATGTAAAGAAATTAAGCATTTTGAGATGGATATCTGAACAATCTTAGTGGGCCTAATGTAATCATAAGATTTCTGATAATAGAGAGAGACAGGTGGGTTAGAGTCAGAGATGTTAAAAAGAATCTTGAAGGCAGCAAGGGATAAATTATGCCTTACCTATACTGGTAAAACAGTTTGAGTGACAGTGGATTTCTTATCAGAAACCATAGAAACCAGAAGGAGCACATTTTAAGTACTGAAGAAGTGTTAGCATAGAATCCTATATCCAGGAAATATCCTTCAGTAAAAGGGAAAACCTAGACATGTTCACATGAAAAACAACTATGATTTGTTGCCAGCAGACCTTGCCTAAAAGAAGACTAAGAAAGTTCTTGGAATACAAAAGAAATGATGAAATAAGGCATTTTGAAAGATTAGTAAGGAAAAAAGTACATGGTAAGCAAAAATATGGTACATGCAATAAACTTTTGCCTCTCAGATTTTTTAATTACATTTTGATTGTTGAAGTAAACATTGTAACACCATTTCATGTAATCCTAAATGTATGTAGAGAATATACAGGGTGGGAAAAGTAGGTTTACAGTTGTGAGTACACAAAACACAGAGTTCATTCTTATATTCTTATTTATTAATTATTGTATTAATTTCTTACAAACAACTGTAGACCTACTTTTGCCCCACCCTGTATTTGACAATTGTAAATGGTTAGGATAAATAGCCTAGAAGGAGATAACAGAAATTTCATTCAGGCTGGTAAAATAACACCAGTAGACTATAATAAGGTATGTACATATAGTGTAAAACCCTTGGTAACTATTTTTAAGTGTTTTATCATCTTTGCTATTACAGTTGTCCCAATTTTTCCCTACTCTCCCCACTTCACCCAGCCTACCCCACACTTCCATAGTCTGTCCTCACACTGTTGTCCATATTGATGAACCCTTGGTAACTATTTAAAAAGGTCTACAAAAAGATACAATGAAAAAGCACTCCAGGTAAATGAGAGTGGAAATTTAACTATATTCAAATAAACCACAAAAAGTCAGGGAAAATAAAACAGAAAAACAAATAGAATACACAGAAAACAGAAAGACAGACTTAAGTCTAATGTGACAATAATTACATAATCTGTAAATTATCTAAATATGCCAATTAAAAGGCAAAGTTTGGTAGAATGGATCAAAAATCATGACCCACCTATATGCTGTTTACAAAACACTAATTTCAAATATCCTGATATAATCAGGTTGAAAATAAAAATGACATGATAATGTAATTAATTGAAAGAAAATAGGGCAGGTTATATTAACATCAGATAAAGATTATTTAAGAGCAAAATGTATTGCCAGGGGCAGAGGGGGACATTATATAAAGTAATCTTAAGTGTGTATACAACAAAAACAGAGTGACAAAATATATGAAGGAAAAATTGATAGAACTGGAAGGATAAATATATAATTTCATACATAGTTAAAGACTGCAGGTCCCATCTCTTAACAATTAATAGAAAAACTGGACAGAAAATCAAGATAAATAAGGAATTCAACAAACTATCAGTCAAAAGGATATAATTGCACTGGCCAGTGTGGCTCAGTTGGTTGGTGCCTTGTTCCATAGACCAAAAACTGGTGGTTTTGATTCTCAGTCAGGGCATATGTCTATGTTGCAGGTTCAGTCCCTGGTCGAGGAGTGCGTGAGAATCAATGTTTCTCTCTCACATCAATGTTTCTCTCCTCTCACTCTCTCCCTTCCACTCTCTCTAAAATCAATAAGCATGTCATTGAGTGGTGATTTTTAAAAAGATGTAATTAATATTTATAGAAACCTCTATCTAACAGCAGCAGAATAGACACATTTTACATGTGCTGATGGAATATTTGCCAAAATAAGCTATATATTGATCCATAAAAAAACAATATATGTAAAAGAATCTAAATCATATATAATATGTTTTCAATCATATGGAATCAAATGAGAAATTAATAACAGAAATAACAGAGCTTACACAATGAAGAGGCAGAGATTGTTTATTCTTCACAGAAGTTGGTTTTAATAGGTTTTTTATTTTTAATCATTTTTTTTGTTATTCTGTTACAGTTGTCCCAATTTTTCCTCGTTTGTTCTCTTCCACTCATCACACCCCCTATTCACACCATCAATTCTCACACAGTTGTCCAACTCTGTGGGTCATTCATACATGTTCTTTGTCTTTCTTTCCACAACTATCCCCTTCCACCCACCCTTCTGGTAACTTTAATTGCTCTATGTTTCCATGTTTGTGGTTCTATTTTATTCATTATTTTATTTTTTATTAGATTCCTCTCATGGGTGAAATTATATGGTATTTGTTTTTCACTGACTGGTTTATTGCACTTAGCATAATATTCTCCAGTTCTATCCATTCTGTCCCAAAGGTAGGAGCTCCTCCTTTCTTTTTGCTGTGTAGCATTCCATTGTGTAAATGTATCACATTTTTTGATCCACTTATTTGATGGGCACTTAGGCTGTTTCAAGCTGTTGGCTATTGTAAATAATGCTGCTATAAACATAAGAGTGCATATGGTAAGTTATTTTGAACTGGTAACTGAGGATTCTTCAGGTATATTCCCAGCAGCAGAAATACTGGGTCAGAAGGCAGTTTCATTTTGAGTTATTTAAGGAAATTCCATGCTGTTTTCCACAGTGGCTGCACCAGTCTGTATTCCCACCAGCAGTGTACTAGGATTCCCTTTTCTCCAGAAACTCACCAGCATGTTGTTTTTTGATTTATTAACAATGGCCATTCTAACATGTGTGAAGTGGTATCTCATTAAGGTTTTAATCTGCATCTCTCTGATGGCTAGAGATGTTAAGCATTTTTTCATATGCCTTTTTGCCTTCTGTATGTCCTCCTTGAAGAAGTGTCTATTCAGGTCCTTTGCCCATTTTTAGTTGGATTGTTTGTCTTCCTGGTGGTGAGTCATATGAGTTCTTTATATATTTTGGAGATCAAACCCTTGTCTGATGTATCATTGGCAAATATGTTCTCCCATATAGCTGGTTCCCTTTTCATACAGATGATGTTTTATTTAGCTGCCCAGATGCTTTTTAGCTTGAAGTCCCACTTATTTTTTTTTATTTATTTCCCTTGCTCTAGGAAATATATTGGCAAAAATGCAACATGGGATATTTGAAATTTTCTGCCTATGTTTTCTACTAGAGCTTTTATGGTGTCATGACTTATATTTAAGTCTTTTATCCATTTTGAGTTTACTCTGGTGTATGGTGGTGTTTGGTTTCTAGTTTCATTTTTTTTTTTCATGTTCCAGTGCAGTTCTCCCAATACCATTTATTGAAGAGGCTATCTTTACTGAATTGTATATTCATGCCCCCTTTGTGAAATATTAATTTACCATAGAGACTTAGGTTTATTTCTGGATTCTCTATTCCAGTCTACTGATCTATGTGTCTGTACCAGACTGTTTTGATTATAATGGCCTTGTAGTATAGCTTGATATCAGTTATTGTGATCTCTCCTGCTTTATTCTTAAGATTGGTGAGGCTTTTCTGGGTGTTTTTTGGTTCCATATAAATTTTTGAAATATTTGTTCTAGACTTGTGAAATATGCCATTGGTATTCTAATGGGAATTAAAATTGGACCTATAGCTTGCTTTGGGTACTATGAACATTTTATTGATGTTAATTCTTCCAATACATGAATATGGTATATGCTTCCATTTATTTCTGTCTTCCTTAATTCCTTTCTTCAGTGTTCTACAGTTGTCTCACTACATGTCTGTTACCTCGGTTAAATTTATTCCTAGGTACTTTATTTTTATTATTGCTATAGTAAATGGGATTTTTTTTCCCTTGTTTCTCTCTCTGATAGTCACAAATCAATAAACTGATGCACGTGGGTCACTGGCCAGCAGTGACCACGGAACACTGTGGATGGCTAGCCAAAAACACGCGAGAAAAAACACACACAGAGACAAACTAGTTTCTGTGGGGAAGTAGGGATGAAATGGCCACCGCCCCCCCTAGTGGGGAGCGCACTAATTTACCATCCATACCTGCTTTTATTGGGCTCATTTTGCATAATAATTCAGGTAAAGTACAGTACTCATTAGGGGGAAGTAAGGAACCATAGAAAACAAGGAACTCTGAAGGTCTATTTTGAGTCTGGGTCAAAGAGCTGTAAGATTTTGAGGAACAAACTAACTTCTTCCTTGGACCCCTCTCATTCAACTGAGAGCATTCTAAACAAAGAAGGTTTCACAGTAATTTACATATTCTTTCTTAGGCCTGATCACCCAGGGAATCCGCCCTTTTCAGCACAGAGCTGCACCACCCTGTCATTGTTTCAGGCTTAGCACGGGAACTAAGGCAACCAAGAGATAAGGAGATTTTCTCCCAGACGATGAGAACTCAGGCTACGTCAAAGCTGAGGAGTGAGGGTCCATCACCCCCTTTTGCTGCAGCCCCCCAAGTCCGTCTTTTGGGGGGCCTCCCAAGGTGATCATGCCTGTCTTAGGTCGTTCCGCCCTTGGGGAATCTTACCCATCTTTGGCTAACCGACCAAGCTTTTTGGGGTTCAGTTATGAATAAAGCAGCAGAAGCAGCATTCCTGCCAGGGAAATAAGCTTTTGTCTCCTTGCTGGCTTACGGTTCCAAGGGTGTTCCCTTAGCCTTAGCCTAGGCGGGGGTTTCAGCTCTTGATACCAGTCAGGGTGGTTCCCAACAATAAACTTAATATACCACATAAGCAAAATAAAGGACAAAAAATCACATAATTATATCAATAGATGCTGAAAAAGCATTTGCTAAAATCCAGCGCACATTTAAGATAAAACACTCAGGAAAGTGGGAATGCAGAGGGCACACCTCAAAATAATAAAGCTATATACAAGAAGCCTACATCCAACGTTAAACTCAATGGGCAAAAACTAAAAGCTTTTTCCTTAATATCAGGAACAAGATAGGGATGTTCACTCTCACCACTCTTATTCAACATAGTAGTGGAAGTTCTAGCCACAGTGATCAGACAAGAAAAAGAAATAAAAGGCATCCAAATTGGGAAGGAGGAAGTAAAACTGTCATTATTCACAGACTATATGATAGTGCACATAGAAAACCCTATAGTCTCCACCATAAAACTACTTGACCTAATGAATGAATTTGGCAAAATAGCAGGATAAAAAGTCAATATTCAGAAATTGATGGCATTTTTGTACACCAACAATGAAATATCAGAAAAAAATGTCTTAAATGTTAAGGAATTGGTTAGTGGTTACTTCATATCAATTTTGGGAAACATTTAAAGTTTTACTTATGATTTCCAAAGACATAAACAGGAAGTGACCCAGGTCAAGTTAGGCTTGCAAAATAAGCTAAAGTAAACTTTGACTAAACTGGTTTGTCTGTTCAGAGCATCTTCAAGATTGATCTCCATTCATTTTTATTTTATCAGGGAAAATAAGAAGTCTCAAGAAATTAAAATATATTAAACTGAATGAAAATGAAAATAGCATATATGAATGCATGGGACACAGCTAAATAAGTGCTGAGAGAAAAATGTGTGGTGCTAAATGCTTATGTTTATTATAGTTTTGCAAGATTTTACCATTCTGGTAAACTGAATAAAGGGTATATGTATTTTTATTACAACTGCATGTGGATCTTCAATTATCTCAAAATAAAAAGTTTATTAAACAAAATAGAGACCATTGTAAACAAAATTTGTACAATAAATTTAAAAAATTAGCTGATATTCACCTGGTAAAAACACAACTTGATCTAAAGTCATCCAAAATTGTACATGAAATTCACAGTAGCATGTATCTTTGAAGAAAACAGAATTTTAATGAAAATAGTTTTCAT
Source organism: Phyllostomus discolor (assembly GCF_004126475.2). Lineage (NCBI taxonomy): Eukaryota > Metazoa > Chordata > Mammalia > Chiroptera > Phyllostomidae > Phyllostomus > Phyllostomus discolor. The sequence goes on from NC_040907.2 coordinate 116,222,078, forward strand.
AAATTAATACTCAAGCCCATTTGCCTTTAAGAGTGAATTCTTTTAAAGGTTTAAGTGATAAATATTCACCAATCTTATACAAACTCCAGATACAGGAAAATAAGAAATATTTCCTGTGTTACTTTCTTAATGCTGCTGTAGGAAGTGACTATGAGTTTGGTAGCTTAAAGCAACTCAGATCTATTCTCTCCAAGTTGTGAATGCTGTAAGTCCATGATCAAGCTATCAGTAGGGCCCCCTTCCTTCTGAGGGATTTAAGGAAGAATCCGGCCTTGCTTTTTCCAATTTTTAGCTCCAGGTGTTCCCTGATTTGTAGCAGCATTAAATCCAATCTCTGTCTCAGTTTTCACATAGCTTTCTCGGCTGTTTCTGTGCCCTTCTCATCTAAAGACAACTGTCACTTAATTTAGAGGCCACACATTAAATCCAAGATGACTTCATGAGAAGATCTTTCACTTAATTACATTAGCAATGACCTTTATTTTTCCAAACGAGGTCACATTCACAGTGTCCAGAGGTTAAGACATGGACACATCTTTTGAGGATCACCATTCAACCTACTGAGTATTTTATAAGGCCAGAAGTATTCTAATACTAATGTGTGACAAGAACATTACAGAAAGGTTGTAGGCAATTTCTCATAAGCATAAGTAAAATTTTTTTAAAGAAAATATTAGCAAATCAAATGCAGCATGATTTTTAAAATTATATTACAGCACATTGTGTTTCTTTCAGAAACAAATTAATTTATATTTTAAAAATATGAATCATAACATTTTCTGTAGTAACAAAACAAAATAATAACATATGATAAACATCTATTTTTATAAAATATCTTAATTACCAATGAATAGAAGAAAAATTTCTTGACATATTAAAAAATTTCAATTAGAAATTTGAAGCCCTGGCTGGTGTAGCTCAGTGGATTGAGTGCAGGCTGTGAACCAAAGTGTCACAGGTTCGATTCCTAGCCAGGGTACATGCCTGGGTTGCAGGCCATGACCCCCAGCAACTGCACATTGATGTTTCTCTCTCTCTCTCTCTCTCCCTCCCTTCCCTCTCTAATAGTAAATAAATAAAATTTTTAAAAAAATAATTAAAAAAAGAAATTTGAAAGCTTTTCATCTGATCTCAAAACTTCTGTAAACAATATACTATAGTTCCATGCTATTTTCATAAAACAGGAATCAAATGAAAAAAGGGGCATGAAAAGGGAGAAATAAAACTCATTATTTGAAGATGACATGCATGTATATGAACAAAATTAAAAAATAATCTACACTTCGGACATATAAGTAAATTAATTTACAAGGTAGTTGGATGATAGATCAATATAAGGACTCAATTTTATTTCAATGTACTAATTATCAACAAATTGAAAATTAAACCTAAGAAATAGTGCCACTTAAGAATGTTACAAATCAAATATCTAGGAAAAATATAACAATATTTATTCCATTTTGAAGATAATATATGCAGTAAAACTTTCTGACAAAGAACTGTTATCCAACAAATATGAAGAATGCATGCAAATAAAATTTCTTAAAAAGGCAGTCAACAGAATGGAAGAAAAAAGCAAAGATTTAATGACATTTCACAAGAGTATATTCAAATGGCTAAGAAACTTATAGAATGGCATACAACCTCCATAGTTATCATAGAAATACAAATTAAAACCACAATGTCATAATGTCTGAAATAAAATGACTAACACCAAGTATTGGTAAAGATTTGGAGCATCAGTAATTGTCAACAGAAACATAACTGTGGTGTGTAATTTTGTACAACCACTTTAAAAACTGCTTGACAATATCTATAAAGGCTGAATATTTACCCATCCCATGATTCATCTTTTCCATTATAAAAGATTATATTTAACCATATGTTTGCAAACATGTTTATTCAAAATACTGTACAATTGTTTTCATAGTGGCATTATTTATAGCAACAAAAATTCACAGTTGTAGAACAGATAAAAAGTTTATTACATATTCCTGTGCAGAAAACTACTTTACTACAAGGAGAATCTAAAAACATAAGTTTGAGCCAAAGAGTCTTGGTGTAAAGATTACATACTATAATTTCTCACTTATATAACCATCAAAAAGTAATCAGGAATGTTAGTTGTTAAGAGAAACCATGGGGCAGGATGATGATGGGGAGGACCAGTTATGCTTCTGAGGGGAAGATAGCATAACTGGTCCTACCTTTTCATCTGATGTTTAGTTACATCTATCAAATAATTTCCATAGATTGTATGCATTATGCTTCATTAAACACTTTTAATATAAAGTAATGAACACCACAGATGATGCCAGCTTTAGCTGTCAAAAGATTTTGTTTTGTCACATTTGAGAAAAATGTACATTCTGAAAAAAAAAATTTAAATCAGAAAGAGAAATTACAGTCTTCCCAAAAAGTTGTGATGGAATAATTGGCTATCTCTTGGGAAGAGTATAATTTTGTTGTTCTTGAACCTTGAATTATACATTAAAATGAATTGCAGATGCCTTAAAGTAATGAACAGAAAAGTTAACCATGTAAAACCTAGAAAAAATATGAGCAAGTATTATTATAATTTTGAAGTGAGAGAAGAATTTCTAAGCATAAAAGACAATTAGAATACTTAAAGAATATACAAATTTAACTATTTGTATAAAATTATTTTGAATGATTAACAAATTAGTATATAAAATGAAATATTGAAAAATCAATAATTTATAAATCAATCAAAAGATTCATAACCTTAATATTAAGAGTTCTAGTATGCCAATTAGAAATTAATCATATAATAATAATTAAATGGATGAAATATTATTGGGAGAAAAATCTCTTTTTTTAAGTGTATCTTATTGATTATGCTAATACAGTTATCTCAATTTTTTTCTCTCTTTTACCTCCTTTTGCCCAGTACTTCCATAACCACCAGTAACTCCACCAGCACCCCCTTAGTTCATATCTATGGGTCATATATATTTTTTATTTGGCTTCTCTACTTCCTACACTATTCTTAACCTCTCCCTGTCTATTTTATCCCTACAAATTATGCTTTTTATTCCCTATACCTTTCCCCCATTCTTCCCTTCCCTTTCCCCACTGATAACCATCCATGTGTCTCAATCTGTGTGATTCTGTTCCTGTTCTAGTGGTTTGCTTAGTTTGCTTTTGTTTTTTTAGGTTCAGTTGTTGATAGCTGTGAGTTTGTTGCCATTTTACTGTTTGTATTTTTTACCTTCTTTTTCTTATATAAATCCCTTTAACATTTCATATAATAAGGGCTTGGTGATGATGAACTCCTTTAACTTGACCTTATCTGAGAAGCACTTTATCTGCCCTTCCATTCTAAATGAAAGCTTTGCTGGATAGAGCAATCTTTGATGTAGGTCCTTGCCTTTCATGACTCGGAATACTTCTTTCCAACTCCTTCTTGCCTGCAAGGTTTCTTTCGAGAAACCAGCTGATAGTCTGATGGGAACTTGTTTGTAGGTAACTGTCTCATTTTATCTTGCTGCTTTTAAGATTCTCTCCTTACCTTTAATCTTGGGGAATGTAATGATGATGCGCCTTGGTATGTTCCTCCTTGGGTCCAACTTCCTTGGGACTCTCTGAGCTTCCTGGACTTCCTGGAAATCTATTTCCTTGCCAGATTCAAATAAGTTTTCAATTTCTTGCTCTTCCTCTTCTCCTTCTGGCACCCCTATGATTTGGATGTTGGAACACTTAAAGTTGTCCTGGAGGTTCCTAAGCTTCTCCTTATTATTTTGAATTCTTGCTTCTTCATTCTTTTCTGGTTGAATTTTTCTTTCTTCCTTTTGGTCCACACTGTTGATATGAGTCCCAGTTTCCTTCCCATCACTGTTGGTTCCTTGTACATTTTCTTTTATTTCACTTTTCATAGCCTTCGCTTTTTCCCCCACTTTGAAACCATACTCAACCATTTCTGTGAGCATCATGATTACCAGTGTTTTGAATTGTACATCTGGCAAGTTGGCTATCTCTCTATTGCATCTCTCTATTTCTCTATCTCTCTATTGCATCTCTCTCTCTATTGGCTATCTCTCTATTTTTTCTGGAGCTTTGATCTGTTCTTCATTTGGGCCTTTTTTTTTTGGTCTTGGCAAGCCTGAGCCATGAAAGGTTTAGTGCCTAAGGCAGGTTCTGCTGAAAGGACTGATGCACCTGAGTGACTCGGAATATGTGTGTAAAAATGCTGGAATAACTCATCCCAGTGCAAAAAGTCTACTGACATCCTAAAAACTGCAGTTCCTTAGAATAAAGTACATTCTCAGTAGAAGGAATCACAGCTCTTTTCCTTCCAAGTTTTCCTCCAATTAGCTCTTGAGAAGAGCATAGTAATTTTAAGAGTATCCGCATCCTCTTTTATATCAAGATGTATATTTCCCAACACACCACTCCTGTAAAAGACCCTGTTTTTTTTTTTTCCTTAATGGAACATAACATCTCAAGATCACAATTTGGACACCAGGGTTACTCATCATTTTTGGGTTGTTGAATGCTGTTTCTAGTTCTCTTTCATTGGCCAAGCAGAGAAATTATATATGCTAAATATACAGAAACAAACACACAAACTACCCATGAGTTCATATGGATAATTCAAATTCAAACTCAGAATTAAAGAATTTTAATGTAAATTCTTTTGTGTCTACCAAGAGTCTTGTTTCTTAAGGAGACAATAAATGATAGAATATTTTATAGTTAAAAGTTTGCTTTATACCCATTTACACACATAGACATCTCAAAAAAACCATTGCTAATTCCACCACCAGCAATATACCAAAAAGAGTTAACATTTGCATATACTCTCCCAATCTCTCTTCATTTTTATACATGTATAATATCTACATTGTCTGAGAATATAGCCATTACAACCTGCACTGTCTTTTTAATCCCAATTTATTCTCAGTTCTATAAGTAACTATGTTTAATTATCATCACTAGTTCTTATGAATATTTTTAAAGTTATTTTTCTTCCCTAAGTACATAATCTAGTAGAATCTTCAGAAAGTGTTCATGGGAACAATATTATCAAATTTTTAAATGTTAATTAATAATAATTTTGTGTATGTGGCTATAAAATACTTTTTACATATAAAATATTTGCTGGATATAAAATACTTGTTTTGAATTTTCATACATTAATATATGTATATATAACTCTATATACTTTGTGTTCCCCATGTGTTGCTTTTGATATATATGATGAAAATAAAATTTTATTTCCATTATAGTTATCTTGGTTTTTCCCCTCCATGGGTGACAAATAATTTTTCTTGTTTCTTTATAAACCAGCAATTTTACTAAAATATATTTGGTGTTATTCATTCCAGATTGGCATTACCAATGTGTGGTGGGCTTTTTAATATATAGATTCAATTCTTTTGAATTTCAGGAAAGTTTTTGTGAGTTTTCATTTTTAGTGCTTGCTTTATTCCTTTGACTTGGTTCTATTCTTCAAACATTCCTATTATACATATGATAGATACAGTATAATATTTGCAACTTTCAAAAATTTTACCAGTTTCAGTGTGTGGAATAAAACTCAAACCCACCAACCAGCACAGCTCAAGTACAGAACACTTCAGAGGCAGAGCTTTGAAAGCTACCAGACCCATGAAAACACCCAGATCCAATCTGTACCACCTGCCATTTATCAAGCCCCCTTCAGAATGAGGCTGCACTGGGAGAAGAGGACACACGGTGGCAGTTCAGCAAAACTGAATTTCAATATTTCACACCTAAGTGTCACATGATTATGGAGCCTGAGCCATGCAGTATGGACACCTCCAGGAAGCCACAGAGCAGATGGGCACACACGTGACCTTGTATTTCACTGTTAGTTTTTGTGCTTGATTTTAAAAATGGAACTGTGAGTTGTTTTTTTTTTTTAATGTGTCTCATCTGTTTCCTGTCATTGTTTAAAAGTTAGTGGGTTAAGAATGCTATCTTCAGGATTTTAGGATCCTTGTTAGCCAGTCTGAGGTGCTTGGTCACCATTTCACTAACATGCTTTGATGTTTTCCTGTATTTTCTCCAGCCCTCAAGAACAAAGACTAATTTAAAGGTAAAGATGAAGTAATTATAACCTGTCATCGTTTTCACTTTTCTTTCTCAGTGCATAAATTAAAAGTGCAAAACAAAAATAATGAATGTTTCTTCACTTTCTCAATTTTTTTGTGTTTTTTTAATTGTTGTTCAACTACAGTTGCCCCTATTTCCCCCCCATTGCTCTCCCCTATCCATGCCCCACCTCCCACATTCAATCTTTCTCCCTCCTTTTCTTTGACCATGGGTCCTTTATACATGTTCCTTGACAAACCTTCCCCTTCCTTCCCCGATTATCGCCCTCACCCTTTCTCTCTGGTTACTGTCAGTTTGTTCTGTATTGCTATGCTCTATTTTGCTCACTTCTTTGTTTTGTTGATTAGGTTCCACTTACAGTTGAGATCATGGTACTTACCATTCTTTGCCTGGCTTATTTCACTTAGCATAATGCTCTCCAGTTCCATACATGTTGTCCAAAGGGTAGGAGTTCCTTCTTTCTCTCTGCTGCATAGAATTCCATTTTGTAAATGTACCATAGTTTTTTGATCCATTCATTTACTGATGGGCACCTGGATTGCTTCCAGCACTTGGCCTTGTAAATTGAGCTGCTATGAAGATTGAGGTGCACAGGTTCTTTTGGTTCGGTGTTTCAGGATGCTTAGGGTATGATCCCAGCAGTGGAATTGCTGGGTCAAAAGGAAGTTCCATTTCTTTGTTTTTTGAGGAAATTCCATGCTGTTTTCCACAATGGTGGCACCAATCTGAATTTCCACCAACAGTTTATTAGAGTCCTTTTTTCTCCACAACCTTGCCAGCACTTGTTGTTTGTTGATTTGTTAATAATGGCTAGTCTTACAGGTGTGAAGTGGTACCTCATTGTGGTTTTACTTTGTATCTCTCTGATGGCTTGTGATGCTGAGCATCCTTTCAAATGTTTCTGGGCCCTTTGTATGTCTTCCCTGGAGAAATGTCTGTTCAGGTCCTTTGCCCATTTTTTTAAATTGGATTGTTTGTTTCCTGATCTGGAGTCCTGTGGGTTCTTTTTATATTTTGGAGATCACACCCTTGTTTGATGTTTCATTGGCAAATACATTTTGCCATATGATTGGTTCCATTTCCATTTTGGTGATGATTTTTTTAGCCATGTAGAAGCTTTTTAGTTTGATGTAGTCCCATTTGTTTATTGATTTCTTTATATCCTTTGTCCTAGGGGATGTGTCATTGAAAATATTGCAATGTGGGATATCTGCATTTTTCTGCCTATTTTGCTCTATGACTTTTATGGTGTCACGACTTACTTTTCAGCTTTTTACCCATCTTGAGGGTTTTTTTTTTTAGTGTATGGTGTAAGTTGGTGGTAGAGCTTCATTTTTTGCATGTGCATGTCTAGATCTCCAAACACCATTGATTGAAGAAGGTGTTTTTACTACATTCTATATTCCTGCACACTTTGTCAAATATTATCTGGCCATATTGATATGGGTTTATTTCTGGTCTCTCTATTTTATTCCATTGGTCCACTTGTCTGTTCTTATGCCAGTACCAGATTGTTCTGATCACAGTGGCCTTATAATGTAGTTTGATATCAGATATTGTGATCCCTCCTACTTTGTTCTTTTTTCTCAAAATTGTTGAGGCTATTTGGGGTTGTTTATAGTTCCATATAAATTTTTGAAATATTTGTTTTATATCTGTGAAATATGTTACTGGTATTTTGATAAGAATTGAGTTGAATCTATAGATTACTTTGGGTGGTATGGATATTTTAATGATGTTAATTCTTCCAACCCATGAACATGGTATATGCTTCCTTATTTGTGTGTTCCTTAATTTCTTTCTTCAGTGTTCTATAGTTTTCTAAGAATAAGTCTTTCACTTCCTTGCTTATGTTTATTATTAAGTATTTTATTTTTATTTTTCTTATAGTAAGTGGGATTTTCCCCTAATTTCTGTTTCTGGTATTTCATTGTTCATATACAAAAATGCTTTTCATTTCTGAATGTTGACTTTGTAACCCACCATTTTGCCAAATTCATTTATTAGGTCGAGTAGTTTTTTTGGTGGAGTCTATAGGGTTTTCTATGTACACTATCATGTCATCTGCAAACAGTGACAGCTTTACTTCTTCCTTTCCAATTTGGATGCCTTTTATTTCTTTTTCTTGTTTGGATGTTGTTTGGATGCTATATTGAATAGAAGTGGTGAAAGTGGACACCCTTGCTTGCATCTGATCTCAGTGGGAAAGCTTTTAGTTTTTGCCCCTTGAGTATGACGCTGGCTGTAGGTTTCTTGTATGTAGGCTTTATTATGTTGAGCTCATTTTTAAGGTGTAAATTTTGGTGTTATTTATGATATATCATTCTGACGTGTTTTCATTATACATAGGAATGTAATTAATTATCTGTATTCTCATCTTTCTTTTGTTAACTTAGTATGGAATTGTATCCCAATACTATTCTATTGTTCATTTGTTGTGAAATGAATTATCCTAAACTTTTAGAAGGAAGTGTGGTTCAGGGTGGCTTTTCTAATTTCAAAGAGTTCTCTCTTCCATTCTTTTTATATAGACTTCAAGACATTGATAGGTTGCTTTCTGAAATTTCTGGGACCTCTTCCTTTCCTCATTTTTACCTATATCTTTTCTTTACTTTTCAGCATTATCCCTAGCCTGCTCAAATTTAATGCCACACCTAATAGTGTCTTCCCAGTGTGGGCTCCTACTATCCTCTCCTAGAAGGGAGTGCCAGGAAATCGGTCTTAATGGAGTTCAGAGAACAGACTAGTCCAGAGTCCTTACCCAGACTAGTCCAGAGCCCCTATTAGAGGGACAATACTATCTCAGTTTTAGATACTTTTCTCAAACTTGTTCCCTCTCTTACCCAGTAAGAATTTATGGGCTGTTTTTAGAGTCTGTTATTCACATTTCTGTCAGCCACACCTCATGGCTCCCTTTTGTTGTTTTCCACATGGACACTAATACCAGGTAGGTCTTATGAGTCTTGGTAGTACATCTGCATCTGCTTATAATTTGAAATGTGTGGTTATAATTTTAACCTAATTTTATTGTAAATTTTGTCTGCATGCCTTTGATTTTGCTACCTATTTACTATATTTGATTTAATATGTAAAATTGGAGATATTCTTCAAGATGTATGCCACTGAGGATGGACATGCATGGGGGATTTAATATGAACAATAAATCAATACTTTTACTAACTTAATTAATTCAATTTAGATAATGCTTTCCAGTTTGATCATGTGAACAACAATATTGGGTACTTATTATTAACCAAGGAGTGTTACTTCATAGAATTCATTCAAAGGACATAACTATATAAAAATGACGGTATGTGGGTAAGAGTTGTCATTGGTGTGTCTTATAATTGTAAAAGTTAAAAACAATGTACATTTATGAGAGGAATTTATTAGTTCATTAATAAATTGATATAGTACTATCTAGATATGCATTTGTTGCATTACTTCTAATGTAGAAATATATTCAAAAGTGAAACTGTTAAGTGAGAAATAAGAACATAGACTCTATAGTACAATCCTTACAGTGTATAGATCTAGATATAGACATCTCTCTCTTTTTTAAAGATTTTGTGTATTTATTTTTAGAGAAAAGGGAGAGAGAAAGAGAGGGAAAGAAATATTGTATCTGTTTGCCTCTCAAACACCCGCTATGTGCCCTGACTGGTAATTGAACCAGCAGCCCTTTGGTTTGCAGGCTGGCACTCAATCCACTCAGCCACATCAGCCACGGCTAGACACATCTCTTTACACAGATATATCTGAGGGTAAATGAAATATTATAGTGATTGGTCTGTATGTTGGAACTCTAGTCATTTATTTATACCACTAATTTATGTTTTTAAAAATGTAAATTTAGAATCCTGTTCATTCAATGCTTTGAACTATTTTATGGTTGTTAAGTGGTAACCTAAAAAAACAATAGTTGTCATGACACATCAACCACAGAGTTGTAAATAAATTCCAGAAAGGTTTGTGGTGTATATTTCAAAAAGGATTTTCCCTCTCCACTAACTTCTGCAACATGGTTTATTTGCAATCACTAAAGAATTATGGGCTTGAAGTTTCTGATTTTGATTTGGCCATGGAATTTACTATCACTCAGCAAAGTCTGTGACTTTTCAATAGACTGTAGAGGTTCATAAGGAAATAAAATCTGCTGATCTATAGGTAAACTGAAAGGAAATGGGAAAACAAAGCCCTTCTTTCTGTCATGTTTCACTGATTTTTAATGAACTGTTAAATTTTATTGGCTAACAAACACATGCCAGATGTTTAATGGTCCAATAAAGTAATTAACCAGTATTTCTGGTTTAACAATGTTTTGCCTGTCAGCCACCATGCCACAATTTCAAATATATTTGATTGTTTAACTACATTAATCATGCCTGGTTAACCCTTTATCAACAACTAATGACAATGAGATATATTTGTTTATAACTTGTATTTTTTGTAATTATGTGTGATCATATGAAGTTGGAATATGAAAATTTAATCTCCCTTTTTCTATAATAATCATCAACATTTGGTTAATCATTATACGTTTTGGAGATCAAACCTTTGTCTGAGGTATCATTGGCAAATATGTTTTCCCATATGGTTTGTTCTCTTTTAATTTTAATGCTTTCTTTAGCAGTGCAGAAGCTTTTTATTTTGATGAGATCCCATTTGTTTATTCTTTCTTTTATGTCCCTTACTCTAGGGGACATATCAGTGAAAAAATTGCTGCATGGAATATCTGAGATATTCCTATGTTCTCCTGAAGGACTTTTATGGTGTCACAATTTATATTTAAGTCTTTTATCCACTTGGAATTTATTTTTGTGTATGTTGTAATTTGGTAATCAAGTTTCATTTCTTTGCATTTAGCTGTCCAGATCATCCAACATCATTTGTTGAAGAGGCTATTTTTACTCCATTTTATATTTCTGCCTCCTATGTCAAATACTAACTGACCAGAGACTTGGATTTATTTCTGGGCTCTCTACTCTGTTCCATTGGTCTATGTATCTATTCTTATGCCAGTACCAGGGTGTTTTGATTACAGTGGCCTTGTAATACAGTTTGATATCAGGTATTGTGATCCCTCCTACTTTATTCTTCATTTTCAAAATTGCTACAGCTATTCAGGGTCATTTATGGTTCCTTATGAATTTTTGAAGTGTTGCATTTTGAAAAAGATGCATTCGTTTGCATCTTTTTTGATTTCTTTTTTCAGTGTTGTGTAGTTTTCTGCATACAGGTCTCTTACCTCTTTGGTTAGGTTTATTCCTAGGTATTTTCTTTTTCTTGTTACTACATCAAATGAGATTTTTTACCTGATTTCTGTTTTTGATATTTCCTTGCTGGTGTACAAAAATGCCTTTCACTTCTGAGTACTGACTTTGTAACTGGCTGTTTTGCCAAATTCATTTATTAGGTCGAGCAGTTTTTTGGTGGTGTCTATAAGATTTTCTATGTACACTATCATGTTGTCTGCAAACAATGAGTTTTGTTTCCTCCTCTCCAATGTGAATGCCTTTTATTTCCTTTATTTGCCTGATTGTTGTGGCTAGGACTTCCAATACTATGTGGAACAGGAGTGGTAAAAGGGGACAACCTTGTCTTCTTTCTGAGCTTAGTTTGGAAGTTTTTAGCTCTTGAGCATTGAGTACGATGGCTGTAGGTCTTTTGTATATGGCCCTTATTACATTGAGAAATGTTCCCTCTATTCCCACTTTGCTGAGTGTTTTCACCATCAATGAGTGCTGTGCCTTATCAAATACTTTTTCTGCATCTATTGATATGATCATGTGATTTTTGTCTTTGCTTTTGTTTCTGTGATGCATTATGTTTATTGATTTGCAAATATTGTACCATCCTTGCATCCTTAGGATGAACCCAACTTGGTCATGGTGTATGATTTTTTTAATGTATTGCTGGATGTGGTTTGTCAATATTTTGTTGAGGATTTTAGCTTCTCTGTTCATCAGCTATGTTGGCCAGAAGTTTTCTTTCTTGTGTCTTTATCTGGTTTTGGGATTAGGATGATGATGGCTTCACAAAAAGAGATTGGGAATCTTTCCTCTTCTTGGGTTTTTTGGAATAGTCTGTGAAGGGTAAGGATTAACTCTTCCTTAAATGCTTTGTAGAATTCCCCTGTGAAGCCATTTGATCCAGGACTTTTGTGTGTTGTCAGTTTTTAGATTACTGCTTCAATTTCATCAGCTGATATTGGTCCGTTCAAGCTTTTTGCTTTTTCTTCATTGAATTTTGGAAGATTATTTTTTTTTTAGAAATTCGCCCCTTTCACCTAGGTCTTCAAATGTCTTGGCATACAGTTCTTTGTATAGTAATTTCTTATAATCCTTTGTATTTCTATGGTATCAGTTGTAATATTTCTTCTTTTATTTCTGATTGTGTTTATTTGAGTCATCTCTCTTTTTTTCTTGATGTGTCTGCTTAAAGAACTCACAGGAGTCCACTATAAGAAGACAAGCAACCCAATTAAAACATGGGCAGAGGACTTGAACAAACTCTTCTCCAAGGAAGACATACAGAGGGTTCAGAGACATATGAAAAGATGTTCATTATCGCTAGCCATTAGAGTGATGCAAATTAAAACCACAATGAGATACCACTTTGCACTGTTGAAAATGGTCATCATAAACAAAGCAACAAACAACAAGTTTGGTGAAACTGTGGAGAAAAGGGTACCCTAATGCACTGTTGGTGGGATTGCAGACTGGTATAACCACTATGGAAAACATTATGGAATTTCCTCAGAAAACTAAAAGTGAAACTGCCTTTTGACCTGGCAATTCCACTGCTAGGATTATATCCTAAGAATCCTGAAACACCAATCCAAAAGAACATATGCACCCCAATATTCATAGCAGTACAATTTACAATAGCCAAGTGCTGGAAGGAACCTAAGTGCCCATTAGTCAATGACTGGATCAAAAAACTATGGTACATTTACACAATGGAATTCTATGTAGCAGAGAGAAAGAAGGAGCTTATTCCCTTTACGATAGCATGGATGGAAGTGGAGAGCATTATGTTAAGTGAATTAAGCCAGGTGGTAAAAAACAAATACCATATGATCTCACCTTTAGCTGGAACCTAATCAAGAAAACAAACAAGCAAGCAAAATATAACCAAAGACATTGAAATTGGGGACAAACTGACAGTAACAAGAAGAGAGAGGGGAAAGGATAATGGGGGATAAGTATGAAGGGTTTGGAGGAACAACTATAAAGGACAAATGAACAATAACAAGGGGAGCGGAAACAGGAGAGAGAGGTGAGAAAGGCTGGAGTGGTGGGGAGGGGTGGGGAGAAAAGGCAGCAAAGCTGAAAAGCAGAAATATTTTTGATTTTTATTGAACAATAAAAATCAAAAGTATTTAATAAAGAAAACAAAGCGAAACATTTGGTTAATCATTCTATCTTGTCCATTCTACCAGTGATTATTTTTTCTTTTATCTATCTCTTTTACCTTTGTTCTTACTCAGGTACATATATATCTTCTGGAATCTTATTTGTTTCCCTTATGTTAGTACACTTTCATGAAAATGTCTTTAACAATCCAGATCTTAGGTTACTCTAGATTCAAAATGGTTAATAGATCATCATGACCCATAACAGGGGTTGCACTATCAAAATGCCATTGAGGGCCAGCACAATCAGTAGGTAACATGAACAAAAGAAATGCAAAATAGGTTTTAGAGTGCTGAGAAGGGAATTAATTTAAAATATCCTCCTGAACAAAAGGAATGCATCTGCAGGACAAAAGGTGACAAGTCTATGCTCTCTGTCTTGGAAAATAGAATTCCAAATCCAGATATAAGCATACAAAACACCTAAGAACATGTCCTCTATTCATCTTCCCCCTTATCACTATTCCCAAGTAATGACAAGTGCTATTTCCAAATAGGCAGGTACAGTCAATCCTCCATTCCACCACCCTTGATACAAACATATACTTTGGGATTGCACCAGGTCATTTTCAGTATACAATTTTTTTTTTGCTTTTTTGAAGAATTTCCATCCTGTCATCTTAGTACCCTCTTCAGCTGATTAATTATACTTTGAGCTTCCCTATGTTGTTCCCTGTTCATAACTTAGTTTGAAGATACTACCTTTGCATTGCAATTATTTATTAATGTGAGCTTCTTAAGCTATGCTCCAAGCTTCTTGGCGAGAGGGGCTATGGGTTCTCCTATTAAACCATGGTACCTATTCCGGTGCCTAGTAAATGTTTAATGAACACATGAATAAATTTGTTCTGCATTTTATTGGGTTGGCCAAAAAGTCCCTATTTTTCTTTCATAAAAGAAGACATATTTTTCATTTTCACCAACAACTTTATTGATGTAGATATTTTGAGTATGTCGGCTATCTCCCACATGGTATAATGTTGATTCTTCTAAATTTTGATTTGAGAACTATCGACTTCAACTAGTCTACCTGATTGTGGAGTGTCATTCAACAAGAAATTTCCTGTGTGAAACTTCACAAATCAGTTTTGACACATTTAGTCAGCCATAGCACTTTCTCCATACACTGCACAAACCTTTCTTTTTTGTGTTTCAGTTGTGTTTTTACCTTTCTTGAAATGATAAAGCATAATATGCCAATAATTTTGTGTATTTTCTTCCATATTTGATATTAACATGGCTACACAAAAATGTACCAATTTTGATGGTTTTTTTTAAATAGATGCTGATATAACAGCTTTTACAACACAATCTACAAAATTGTTTTGAATGAAGTTAAAGACAACTAAGCACTAGTAAAGCCATTTTATGGGAATAAAAAACAAGCGAACTTTTTGTCAACCCAATACTTTGTTTATAAAATGAGGAATAATATTAACATTTTGTTTAATGTTTTTGTTCTAAAACCTGGAGACTCTGATGTTCAGCTCAGAAAAACTCACAGTGCTCATCTATTTAATGTATGTTTCATAATGTTGGTAGCATCTTGACTATTGAAAATCATCTCCAAACTGTAGGTTATTTTTTGTAACAGAAGGATCAAGTGCATAGATTTTAAACAGGGTCAGAATAAAAACTTCTGCTTATTGAGAAAATTTTATGAATTATAACACAGTTAGTGGAAATCTTGCTTCCATTCATTTAGTACAAGATTTTGGAAAGATGATTTACTTTGATTTCCCATCCTGTTCAAAGGAATTAATGATGCCTACTTTATGAAGAGCTGCCAAAGAATAATTAGGCACTTGACTCAAAAAGTTGGCACAGTGCCTAGCACATTTCCACTATTGACCTCTTTCACAAACCAGGAAAATGGTTTCCTCTTCCCTCTACACCTTTGCTTAGCAGCTGTATGGTAGGAACATTGTCCTCGACATCGTGTTTCCTAAATAATATTTTTAGAATCTAAGCCAGGTATGGGTATTTTTAAAGGTTTTAGATAAATTATTTCAAATGACAGCTTCACCTAAAAATAATTTGCTAGTTAGACATAGTTCAATTCAATTGCTCTGCTCACTTGAAATTCTAGGTGTGTTCTTAATCATCTCAGGAACAAAAATCCCAGGTATGATATTGAAATGGTCTTGGAATGTCCTTCACAGGAAAGGACAGCATTCCCCATTCATGGGAGAGAACAGGGATGCTGCTATCAGATTCTAAATTAACATGCCTGGTTGGGTTTAGGACATAAAGCAAGATGATGTCTTGGGATTTTGGATATTTTGAGTTTGCATTGTCCACTGACCATCTTCAAATGGAGGAGTAGTCAGAGAAAGATTTTTTTTTAAATCATACTCCTTAGAAAATAATATAAGGGGGAAAAAAAAGAGAATAGTTACTTTTATAGAATTAATAGTTCTCATTGACCCAAACAAACTCTAATACCTTCATCTTCACTGGTCTAAATTTCTTTGCTTCTGGAAATTCATAAGGTGCATCTGGACAATAAATAACAAGGCCTAACAAAACTGAACAAAATACAAAACAGCTGCCAGCTGGTTTTATGCTGAAACAGGAAACCAGGTGCTAAGCAAATGTAACCAGAATCCCAAATTTAGTTAGCTTTTTGAAATACAGTATTTCATTGTGTCTTGAGATTGCAGTATCTGGCAAGCCTGATTAAAAACACCTTAAATCCATCACCACATACAGAAAAATGTAGCATGCATCTAAAAGCCCCTAATACATCATAAATACCTCTTCCACTAACTTTGATCCCATTCCAAAGCCAAAATTTCTCTAGCAATGCACATTAGTATTGTTAAATAATAACAAAAAGCTAGCACATTGCTGTGACTCATGTTCCAAATCTGGCCTTAGTCCCCATGCTCCAGTTACCATGTTGTGTTGGATCCTCTTGGTGTGACTTCTCGTCTTGTCTCTGACTCCTGTGCCCAATATATGATATTATAATTCCTTCTCACTCTGAATTTAACACATTTGAAAAATGAAAATCTGATGTCAAACATGAACGTAAGTGGGAACATGTATTAGATATGAAGTATATACCTTCATTCCAATTTATTGACTTGCTAAGAAGAAACTTGTACCATGAGAAACAATTCAAATCCTCTAAGCATTCACATAAGCAATCTTAGAAAAGTTTTTTCCCAATGAATTTCCTTTGTGGTAGCTTAATAGACTGTTTTAATAAGCCCATTCAACTCTTGGAGTACTTGTTAGCATTTCAGAAGAACAAACCTTTACTCGGTTGTTGTTTATCTGTCATTCTTAATCACTTATTTTTTCTCACTATTGCTTTGATTAGAATTCAGCTATTACAGTGCCATTTGATATTTGTATTGTTCATATCTTTGAATTTAGTATATTTTTCAGGAATCAAAAATTGGCTATGTAAGCATTACACTTCTCTGTTTAAGGACAATCTGATCTCAGTATAAGGAACTGTTTCATTTTTGGCATTCAGAGACCGTGATAAGGTCTGTGTCAGTGCCCTTGGAAAATCAAGTCAAATGTGATTTTTAATCAAATTAGAGAATTAATTAGGCCAATGAAGCTGCAAATTTTCCTTAGTATTCTGTCCTGAGTACATGAGTGGATGGTTGCCACTTGTCTCACAATGCCAAGTTTTCAAATCAATGTTCAATACAGTTATTTATTTTTGGAACTGAAAAAATTTGCCAAGAGCTAGTCCCTCATTTTTGAATGAGGACTTCAAAATCACTCAAAAAGTTAGTGCAAAAGCTGGTAATGGAAATCATGTCTCCTGAAGTCTCGGTTTAAATATAGTGTCTGAGAAGTTACTAATAACTTAGAAAACCACCATGTAATACTAATGTAGATCTTATCAATTTGCTTACACTACAAAAGGAAAAGATATGTATTTATGTGTTACCATGTGCACATGTGTTTGTGCACATATGCTCAGATATTATCTTAAATATGAGATGACTTATAATAGTGGCTTGAGGATTTCTATTATTAAAAATTAATAAGGAACAATTATTGATAGATATGTATTTATTGCCATTTTACAAATAAGCAGAACAGGAACAGAATTATATATACAGAGAATATTTTGATAGTTGCCAGATGGGAGGGGGGAGGTGAAGAAAGTGAAAGGTTTAAGAAGACAAATTGGTAGTTACAGAAGAGTCATGGGGATGTAAAGTCATAGGGAATAGAGTAGCCTAAGAACATACATGCAGGACCCATAAAATATAATGTAAAAATTAATGAGGAACATTTTCAAATACAGAACTTTTTATAAAGATTTTGATTCAGACTTCAGGTGGAGCCCAGTAACATTTATTTTTTTCCAAACTCCCTCTCTGAATTCTGGTGCAGATAACCATGGATCATACTTTTAATTACTACCATCTTATAAGGTCACTTCTTACCTTTACTGTGAGCAAGTCTGTTACTTCAAGTAACACTTTCACACTGCCAACTAACAAAGCTATCTTTAGCTACCATTGACCATGGCCATTAACTGGAAAAGACTGATGTGAATTTAGACCCTTGAGAATTGAGTAATACAGCATTTCAGATTTTAATTAAAGAGGTCTGGAAAGCTGAATTATGACAACTAGACTCAGAGCATCTTTGGGATAGATAGTACTCTCATTTAATTTTACCTCTGGGTCTTTGAAGTCAAGGGGATGCAATGACACAAGGGGTCTGAACTTTTGAAACATAATAACATATTTACAATTATTTAATAGTTAAAATATATATGGCATCAGGTTTTAAAGGAAGCTCCCAAATTTTAGTTCTGGCCCTACTTATTTTATATTATGAAATGTGTTGCTTTATGTAGTTCAGATATGTATTAGAGGAGAAAGAGGAGGTAAGGAGCTAAACCACAGAGTCTGGTCTGTGTTTAAGGATTGGTGAGAATGAAAACTTAGACTCATTTGAAGGTTAATTTTACTTTTGTTTATTCTCAAAATAGTCAAGAGCCAGAATAATGGGTGTTTTTTATTATTATTTTAATTTTATTTTAATCATTGTTCAAGTACAGTTTTCTCCCTTTTACTACCATTCCAGCCACCCACCCTACCCTCCCCACTTCCCTCCCATTACCATCCTCCCCCTAGCTTTTGTCCATGTGTGCTTTAAATTTGTTTCTGTAAACCCTTCCCATTCTCCCCTGAAATTCCCTCTTTTCTCCCCTCTGGTCACTGTCAGTCTGTCCCATATTTCAGTGTCTTTGATTATATTTTGCTTGTTTCTTTGTTTTGTTGTTTAGGTTCCTGTTAAAGGTGAGATCATATGGTATTTGTCTTTCACTGCCTGGCTTGATTCGCTTAGCATAATGCTTTCCAGCTCCATCCATGCTGTTGCAAAGGGTAGGAGCTCCTTCCTTCTTTCTGCTGCATAGAATTCCACTGTGTAAATGTACCATAGTTTTTTGATCCATTCATTTACTGATGGGCATCTAGGTTGCTTCCAGCACCTAGCTATTGTAAATTGTGCTGCTATGAACATCGGGGTGCAAAGGTTGTTTCGTATTGGTGTTTTAGTGTTCTTAGGATAGAGTTCCAGCAGTGGAATTGCAGGGTCAAAAGGCAGATCCATTTTCAGTTTTCTGAGGAAGTTCCATACAGCTTTCCATAGTGGTTGTACCAGTCTGCAGTCCCACCAACAGTGCACTAAGATCCCCTTTTCTCCACAACCTCTCCAACACTTGTTGTTTGTTGCTTTGTTTATGATGGCCATGACTGGTGTGAAGTGGTACCTCACTGTGGTTTTAATTTGCATCTCTCTGATAGCTAGAGATATTGAACATTGTTTCATGTGTCTTTGGATATTCTGTATGTCGTCCTTGGAGAAGTGCCTGTTCAAGTCCTTTGCCCATTTTTTAATTGGGTTACTTGTCTTCTTAGAGTGGAGTCCTATAAGTTCTTTATATATTTTGGAGATTAAACCCTTGTCTGAGGTATCATTGGGAAATATGTTTTCCCATACAGTTGGTTCTTTTTTTATTTTGATACTGTTTTCTTTAGATGTGCAAAAGCTTTTTATTTTGATGAGGTCCCATTTGTTTATTCTTTCCTTTATGCCCCTTGCTCTAGGAGGCATGTCAGTAAAAAAGTTTCTGGGTGAAATATTTGAGATTTTCCTACCTACGTTCTCTTCTAGGACTTTAATGGTGTCACAGCTTCTATTTAAGTCTTTTATCCACCTTGAATTTATTTTTGTATAAGGTGTAAGTTCGTGCTCGAGTTTCATTTTTTTTGCACGTAGCTGTCCAGTTCTCCCAACACCATTTGTTGAAGAGGCTATTTTTATTCCATTTTATGTTGCTGCTTCCTTTGTCAAATATTAATTGACTGTAGAGACTTGGGTTTATTTCTGGGCTCTCTGTTTTGTTCCATTTGTCCATGTGCCTGTTTTTACGCCAGTACCAGGCTGTTTTGATTACAGTGGGCTTGTAGTATAGTTTACTGTCAGGTATTGTGATCCCTCCTACTTGACTCTTCTTTCTCAAAATTGCAGCAACTATTTGGGGTCATTTATGGTTCCATATAAATTTTTGAAGTGTTTGTTCTATGTCTTTGAAGTAAGCCATTGTTACTTTAATAGGTATTGCATTGAATGTGTAACTTGCTTTTGGTAGTATGGACATTTTGATGATATTAATTCTTCCAATCCTTGAACACGGTATACGTTTCCATTTGTTTGTGTCTTCCTTGATTTCTTTCCTCAGTGTTATGTAGTTTTCTGAATACAGGTCTTTTACCTCTTTGGTTAGGTTTATTCCTAGGTATTTTATTTTCCTTTTTGCTATTTCAAATGGGATTTTTTTTTTCTTGATTTCTGCTTCTGCTGTTTCATTGTTGGTATACAGAAATGCCTTTGATTTCTGGACATTGACTTTGTATCCCACTGTTTTGCCAAATTCATTTATTAGGTCAAGCAGTTTTTTGGTGGAGTCTATAGGATTTTCTATGTACACTATCATGTCATCTGCAAACAGTGACAGTTTTGTTTCCTCCTTTCCAATTTGGATGCCTTTTATTTCTTTTTCTTGTCTGATTGCTGTGGATAAAACTTCCAGTACTATATTGAATAGAAGTGGAGAAAGTGGAAAGCGTTGTCTTGTTCCTGATCTTAGCAGAAAAGATTTTGATTTTTGCCCATTGAGTATGATGTTGGCTGTAGGTCTCTCATATATGGCCTTTATTATGTTGAGGAATGCTCCCTCTATTCCCACTTTGCCGAGTGTTTTTATCATAAATGGGTGCTGCACCTTATCAAATGCTTTTTCTGCATCTATTGATATGATCATGTGTTTTTTGTCTTTGCTTTTGTTTACGTGATGTATTACATTTACTGATTTGCGAATATTGTACCATCCTTGCATACCTGGAATGAATTCCACTTGGTCATGGTGTATGATCTTTTTAATGTACTGTTGGATGCAGTTTGCCAATATTTTGTTGAGGATTTTAGCGTCAATATTCATCAGCGATATAGGCCTGAAGTTTTCTTTCCTTTTTGTGTCTTTATCTGTTTTTGGAATTAGCATGATGTTGGCCTCATAAAAAAGAGTTTGTGAGTCTTCCATTTTTTTGGATATTTTGGAATAGTCTGTGAAGGATAAGGTTTAGTTCTTCCTTAAATGCTTTGTAGAATTCTCCTGTGAAACCATCTGGTCCAGGGCTTTTGTGTATTGGGAGTTGTTTGATTACTGCTTCAATTTCTTTTGCTGTTATTGGTTTGTTCAGGCTTTCTACTTATTTTTCATTGAGTTTTGGAAGATTATATTTTCCTAGAAATTTGTCCATTTTATGTAGGTTTTCAAATTTCTTGGCATACAGTTCTTTGTAGTAATTTCTTACAATCCTTTGTATTTCTGTGGAATCTGTTGTAATCTCTCCTCTTTCATTTCTGATTGTGTCTATTTGCGTTTTCTCTCTTTTTTTCTTGACAGTCTGCTTAAAGGCTTGTCAATTTTGTTTATCTTTTCAAAGAACCAGCTCTTGGATTCATTGATCCTTAGAATTGTGCTTTTAGTCTCTATGCCATTTAATTCTGCTCTGATCTTGGTTATTTCCTTCCTTCTGCTTGCTCTGGGCTGTCTTTGTTGTTGTTCCTCGAGTTCTTGTAGATGTAGGGTTAAGTTGCTTGTTTGGAATGTTTCTAACTTTTTTAGGTGGGCCTGTATCGCTATGAAGTTCCCTCTCAGGACTGCCTTGGCTGTGTCCCATAAGTTTTGGGTTCTTATGAGTTTGTTTTCATTTGTTTCCAGAAACCTTTTGATTTCTTCCCTAATATCATTCTTGACCCGTTCATTGTTTAATAGAATGCTATTTAATCTCCATGATTTTGAGTGTTTTTTTTTCCCTTGGGGTTGGTTTCTAGCTTCAGTCATTTGTGATCCAAGAAAATGCTTGGTATGATTTCCATATTTTTGAAATTGTTGAGGCTTGTGGTCAATCATGTGGTCAATCTTTGAAAATGTTTCATGTACATTTGAAAAGAATGTGTATTTAGCTTCTTTGGGATGGAGGGTTCTGTATATATCAGTAAAGCCCATTTCATCTAGGGTATTGTTCAGTGCCACAATATCCTTGTTGATATTTTGTTTGGAAGATCTGTCCATTTTTCATAGTGGGGTGTTTAAATCTCCTATTATAATTGTGTTGCTGTCAATGTCTTTCTTGAAGTCCTCTAAGGTTTTCTTTATGTATTTGGGTGCTCCTATGTTCGGTGCATATATATTTACAATATTTATGTCTTCTTGGTGGATTCTTCACTTGAGTATTATGAAATGACCTTCTGGGTCTCTCTTTATGGTCCTTTTTTGGAAGTCTATTTTGTCAGATATGAGTATTGCTACCCCGGCTTTTTTTTCCTGTCCATTTGCTTCGAAGATTTGTTTCCAGCCCTTCACTTTCAGCCTGTGCAGGTCTTTTATCCTGAGGTGGGTCTCTTGTAGGCAGCATATGTGTGGGTCATGTTTTCTTAGTCATTCAGCTATTCTATGTCTTTTGATTGGAGCATTTAATCCATTTACATTTAAGGTCTTTATTGATAGGTACTTATTCATTGCCTTTTATGTACGTGTGTTCCTCTCTCACTCTCTTTTTTCCTTTCTTTCCTTAAAGCAGTCCCTTTAGC
Organism: Phyllostomus discolor; assembly: GCF_004126475.2. Classification (NCBI taxonomy): domain Eukaryota; kingdom Metazoa; phylum Chordata; class Mammalia; order Chiroptera; family Phyllostomidae; genus Phyllostomus; species Phyllostomus discolor. The sequence goes on from NC_040907.2 coordinate 116,244,744, forward strand.
ATCTCTTGCAGAGCTGGTTTGGTGGAGGTGTATTCTTTTAGACTTCTTTTGTCTGAGAAGCTTCTTATTTGGCCTTCTATGTTGATTGAGAGCCTTGCTCGGTAAAGTAGCCTTAGTTTCAGACTTCTGGTTCTCATTACTTAGAATATTTCTTGCCATTCTCTTCTGGCTTGGGGTGTTTCCATTCAGAAGTCAGCTGTTAGCCTATTGGGGCTCCCTTGTATATTACTTCCTGTTTTTCCTGTGCTGCCTTTAAGATTCTCTCTTTGTCTTGAAATTTTGCCATTTTAATTATGATGTGTCTTGAGGTGGGCCTCTTTGGGTTCCTCTTGATTGGGACTCTCTGTGTTTCCTGGATTTGTGTGACTTTTTCTCTCATCAAATTAGGGAAGTTTTCCATCATTACTTTTTCAAATAGGTTTTCTATCCCTTACTCTTCTTCTTCTCCTTCTGGTATCCCTATTATACAGACATTATTATGTTTCATATTGTCTTTCATTTCTCTTAATCCCTCTTCATTCTTTCTGAGCCTCTTTTCCTTTTCTTGCTCTTTCTGGGTGTTTTCTTCTACTTTGTCCTCTAGCTCGCTGATCCAATCTTCTGCTTCATCGATCCTGCTTTTCATTCCTTCTACTGTGTTCTTCAGTTCAGAAATTGTATTCTTCATTTCCTCTTGGCCCTTGTTGAGAGTTTCTATTTCCTTTTTTTTATGCTGATGTAGTTTTCAGTGAGTTCATTGTAGCTTCCCTGTAGTTTCTGGTAGCTCATTGTGAGCTCATTGAGCTTCCTGACAATCATTGCTTTGAACTCAATATCTGATAGTTGAATTGCCTGTATTTCATTTCGCATTCTTTCTGAGGCTTTCTCCTTTCCTTTCATTTTGGGATTGTTTCTTTGTCTTCCCATTGTTTGTGAGACTCTTCTTGTTAGCCTCAGCTTCTTAAATTGATCAGTTCTTGCTCCCTGGGTTTGTGGTGTGAACTTCTTTAGTAGAATAGCAGTGAGTTTCAGTGGTGCAGTTCCCTTGATCTCCCAAGCTCACTGGTCTTGGGCTGTCATTTAAGTTGGCTTTGTGTTTGCCTTTGGGTTTTGATTTCTGTTGGGTTCTTCTTTGGTGGTTCCTTCCCACCAGCTTGTTAAATGAGGGTCACTCTGTCCACCAATTCCTGTATTTTGTTGTGCTGGTGGGGGCAGATTGTGTTGAAGCTGGTTCTTCTGTGTGTATAAGGTTTAAAGAATTCTCTCTTGCTCTTGTTCAGCTGTTTGTAGTGGGTACTGTCTCTACTGTTTAGTTGTATTTCCAGATAGGCCCTGGATTGAGGTTAGTGTGGTGAATACTCCCTTCTTCACCTTCTTCTGTTGTTATCTCTTAGTGGTTCCTTTGTTGTTGGGTTTCCTCTTTCAGTGGGTATCCTGGTGTTCACCACCTCCACCTATTCTTTTTGTGTCATCAGTTGAAGGGGAAAGGCAAAATGGTTTAAGACAGCAACAGGGAATTCTATGATGTTTACAGTAGTAGGAAGTAGAGAAGAGATAGGAGATCCTTTGAATATGTATTGTGTACCATGATCTCCCACCCAGCTAGCTGATTTTTAGAAAGGATGGAAAGAAGATAAGACTCTTGTTGAAGGAAGGATTGTGAGTTGGATCTATAAAGCAGGGAGGTTGTGGGAGGTCACATTCTGGGTAAGGTGAGAGTAAAGGATAGTAAATAGGTGTAGTGTGTGAGAGAATAGAGTTAACCACTACAGTAATAGAATTCAGGAAACTTTGAAATGGGCTAAGATCTGGGGGGTGAGGGTGTTGTGAAGTAATTACAATTGCATGGAACAGCAGTTATTTACAATAATATTATGGCAACAATCATATGACAGAGTCTGTGAGATCTAGGTAACAAGAATAGGGAGTACAGAACCTTGAGGAGTGTGCTAATGGGACACAGGTGAGTTAAAGGACAGTAAATTAGCAATACAGTATGGAAAGAGATATCAGGGGAAAGCTGTCAGATCATACAATATATCCAGCCTAGCAAAGCAGACTATACAAAATAAATAGGTATACAAAAATACTATTTAAAAAAGATGTAGGAATACTGGGAAAAAATAATAATGCAAATATGCAATAACTTGCAGGTTCTCTGTAGTAGCAGAGTGAAATGTGTCTCACTGTCCCAGCTGTTGTGATGCCCCTTCTTTGGGTTCAACTTTGGTCTTTTCACAGATCCAGGATTTTGTCTCACTTGTAGGTGTTTAGAAAAAAAATTAAAAAGTAAAAATAGAAAAGGCAGATGAAGGAAGGAAGAAGAGATAAAATTGGAGGAAAGGAAGGATGAAGGAATAAAACAAGAAATCAGGAAAGAGAGGAAAAAGAAATCAAAAGAGAATAAAAACAATAAAAATTAAAAAAATTAAAAATTGTTAAAAAAAATAGAATCAAGTTAAAAAGTCTCTTGGTTTCAAGGTGGCCAAACCAGTTTTTCTGCTCTTGCTGGCTGCCACAGGCTGAGGGGTGATTGGTATGGCTTTTCTTCCTTGGCCAGGAGAGCTTGTACTGGCTCCTCAGCCTTGCGCCCTGGGTGTGGGAATCAGATCTTTCCCCAGGGTTACTGCTGTGGACTGGGGTGTGGAGATGCTCTCCCTGCACGCGCGCCTGAGTGCCCACAGCTGGGTGGCAGTGAGGCTGGAGTGACTGATCACTTTAGGAGAATTCCCCAAACAGTGTCTGACTATTCACTCCTTCCTTTTGAGAAATTCCTCCTGTTCAAGCCTGCCGCTCCCCACAGTGGCCTGGCTTCTCCCGCTGCCACCAAATTCTCCAGCCAGACTGGTGACTGTGGGGGTCAGGCCCTGCTGAGCAACCCAGCCTCTCTGTTGTCCACAGCCTCCAAAACTGTTCACAGTCCCTGTGTGTTTGCTAGCACCTGGATTCCTCCTAGTGCTGCTCAGACCTTGTTTGGCTGGGGAGGGAGCAGTTGCCCCGGCTCTCTCCCAAGGACTCTGTGGCAAACCCAGCAGTGGTCCCTGGGCCTGGGGCTGTATCCTCCGGATCACATGCTGGTCCCTGGGACCCTAACTTGTTGCAGTACTCTTCTTAGGGTCCGATTTTTCTGTTCCACCACAATCCTTGTTCCCCTATTTTCACAAATGCTGAAGTATGTTGGTTGCTTGCTTCTCTACCCCATAGATCGGTCAGGATTTTCTCCCCTGAGCAGAGGGAAGCCGAATCTGCTTCTTCCTACTCCGACTCCATCTTAGCCCCCCAATGGGTGTTAAGATTACAAGAACGGAAAGGTCTCCCCATTGGTTCCTTTGTGGAATTTGTATTCTCATGGAGTTTGCTCAAAGTTTGAAGAT